>NC_037671.1:47988818-48186318 GCF_003255815.1 Theropithecus gelada | reverse complement strand
CGAACAAGACAGATGTGTTTCTTGCTCTTATGGATGGTTTTTCTTGGAATGCCAGAAGGAAGAAATATTTACCCCCCAACTCATGATAACAAGAAAACCTGGTTATAAGACTTGATTCAAATGCTAATTATTCTGAAACCTTAGCCAAGCCTTTAAACCTCCCAGAGCCTCAGTTTCCTTGTGGTTAGAAAGACAGAAGTCACCTGGAGGATATCAGCCTCTATCAGAGACTATGATTTTCAGAGTTTCAAAAAGTGAACTCACGCTGTAGTCAGATGCCTTTCCCATCCCCCTGCCTCAGCCTTTCTGCTTTCTAGGGCTGGAAAGCTCAGGCTTCAGAGGAGCATACTAATCACACTGCAAGCCCTTCCCCACTGGTGCTAATTGGGGTCATTCTTATGTGGGCACGTCCACGTCCCCAGAGGGCCGGATAGGTCCTGCCTGGCTGTTTGCTCAGTGTCACTCTGAACCAAAGCCTGGTCCATTTAAACTTGACATCATTTCTCTGTTTACTTTACCTAATGAGCGAATCATTTACTCCATAAAAAGCACACTTTGGAGATGGGGTGGGATTCAGAAAAGGCAGATGCTGGTCCTTCTTCCTAACCTGGTCTATGAGCTGAATTACTCAGAGAGGTGATGTCATTCCCTGAGACACACGCCAGAGACCTGGGAATAAATAAAGCTGCTGTTCTCCTCTCATTGGAAGAGGTCATGCTGATGGAGTTATGCAGGATTCTTCAGAGAAGGGAACCCAGGAACCTGATATCAATCTCATTATATAAAGACACCACAGAGTCTCTTTGAATGTAGGACTCTGTTGACCCACAGTGTGCCATTCAATTGGAAACAGGATTGAGTAAGACAGTTGCAAATCACAAAGCATTTAAGCCATTCATTTTCACCCTCCTCTACTTGCTCCAATATGAATATGCAACTTACTTTGTTCAATGACATTGGCAGCTGCCAATCTCAAAGCCATTTTTATTTTTATTTTTCATCTCTGGTTTCAGCCGTGCACCCAGAAG
This sequence comes from Theropithecus gelada, assembly GCF_003255815.1. Taxonomy (NCBI): domain Eukaryota; kingdom Metazoa; phylum Chordata; class Mammalia; order Primates; family Cercopithecidae; genus Theropithecus; species Theropithecus gelada. The sequence goes on along the minus strand of NC_037671.1, from coordinate 48,185,290 downwards.
GTTACCTTTTCCCCTTTTTCTGCAATTAAAAAGTTTCATTAAAAAAACCAAGAAGTTGATAAGAAGATAACTTCTTACACTAGAAAGCAGAGGGAAAAGTATGAAGTATGCGAAGAAGTTACTTAACACCTTGGGCCAGTCAATATGTTCTCTAAGCCTTAGTCTGTCCATTTAGAGAATGGGAACAAGAGCTGAGAAGACTTGAACAAAATATCATGGATAAAACCATAACGCTCTTCCCTTCACAGATTTATTCATTCATTCAATCAGTGAGTGCCTACTCTATTCATCACAGGAATAACTTTTAATTCTCTCAAAAATAGGAGAATGCATACCTAGCTACCAAACCTATTAAAATATACTTGAAAATTTGTTCCCGTCACTCAGTGTTTAATAATCATATCCTCTGAGTAGCCCTTTTCTCTTTATCTGTCTCCCTCACCCTCCACCCACTAGTACAAACTTCAGTGTGGAGAAAAATATCTTCTCTCAATGGCCCCACCTCAACTCCCTTCTCTACAAATCTTTTATTGAGTTCAGGGAATCAGATGGAGAAAATATGTCTTGAGAAAAAACACACATGAAAAAGAATAGATGGCCTTTGATTGATTTAGCTCCCAGTTAAAAACCCAAAGGACATCAGTTTATTCAATCCCACAAATGCCTAGCAAGGATCTATTAGACATTCTGCTATGCAGTGTGGTAGCTCAGGAAGAGTTGGGTTCTAGTCCTCTTTCTACCACTAATTGGCTCCATGACACTGGCCAGCTCCACTGTCTCTCTAGGCCTCCTCCTCTACCAAGGCGGCCTGGAATGAGTGGCCACTAATGACCCTTCCAGCACTAACATTTTATGATGCTAATGAGCGCAGGGGAAAGAAACTGAAAAACAGCTCCTGCAAAAATGGAATTACTTTGCCATTTCTGTTCTTTATTTGATCACAATTACTGAAATTATGTAGAACATATTTCTATGTTGAGTCTAATTACAGAATTTTCTAATTTTATTTTTTGTTGTTCCCATTTGAATCCAGCTTGTTTTTGTTCATTTTCTTGGGTGGAAACTTTTTAGCACTGAGTGCATTTTTATGAGTGCCTTTAAAAGGGAGATTTAGATGTAGTTCCTCTGCCTTGGTATGGAGGACTCTGAAATTTACAGGAGAAAAAAAATATCCAGTCACTTTGAATTTAGGTCAAACCAAATTTTAATATCCAAAGAATTTAATCAGAAGGCTGGAGTCTACATTACTGCTTTAAGATACCAGATTTGGCATGTGTTCTATTTTGTTATGAAGGACCTTACCCATCTCAAGGCTAATGCAGTATATATTAGTATTCAAGATCTCAGGAAATCTCATTTTGGTTTAAATTTAACTCTATATACTCTAGTATTTGTTAAGTAGAGAACTCCCTGCTTCATATGTAATCTCATAGATCACATCAGATTTATTTCCCTAGTTTAGGGTGATTCAGGAGTTACCAAATGGTTCAAAACACTCCAAAGCAAATGTGATAACATCTCATGAATTCAGATCTCATTAATTTAGGGTTTATATATCTTGAGGGTGCATAGGCAAATAGTAGTGTAAACGACTTTTAAGGAAGGTTGAATGTTCTTAAGAAGACATTGTTTTAAATGCAGTAACAATATCTTTAGCATTAAAGAAGGTGCTAAATACAAATGATCCTAAATTAATCTCCAAAGTTGGTAAAGTAGCCCCTCTTTGCACAATATATATTTAGCCATTATTTGCGACACCATTTATAATTAAAATTATTTCTGAAACATTTTACAATTCTAGCTTTTTTCCCTTTGGAGTGTATTGGTGCCTCAATTTAATAGAAATTTATAATATTGCTGCTATATAGTATACCACATTGAAAAATGGAACGTTTGATCACATTTGATCATGGTGCAAAATTTGTTTTATGTGACTCACCGAGGGTAATGATGAAAGCACTTGTGGTGACAAGAATATTTGAGGTGAGTTTGGGTAAACAGAAGGAAAACACATCGTGAAAAGATTGATCCAATTATCTTATTACCGGGCAAGTAAGGCCCAGAAGGGCAAACTGATTTGTCTAAAGTTCTGCAGTCCAGCATGAAGTGAAGCAAGAACAAGAAAGCATGACTTTTGACTCTTAGTTCAGGCTTTTCCACTACCCTGGTCTCTACTTTCCAGAAGCAGCTGACTTCCGTAGAGACCAGAGTAGTGGAAAAGGGTCCTTCCAGGCCCATCTTGCATTTCTATAAATGATCTTATACTGACCCAGTATCTTAACTTCACACACCCCCTGAATCTCTAGTTTAAGGTACACTGAGAGCCCGCCTACAAAATTGCTCAGTTTCCCTCAAAATCAGGTACTCGGCCGCCTCTAACACTCGTTTGTGTTCCAAGCCATCTGACTCAGTGGTAGCCTCATCTAGACCCAATTACAGTAGGGGGTGGGGGATATATATATCCTGCCATATTACTTAGCCTGACCCTTCAGCCCATTTCCACCTCCTGCTCACTGGTGAACCAAGAGAAAGTGGTTATTTTAGGGAAAATGCACTGGGAGGCCACCAAAGCAACCTGGATTGCCTTCAAGTTGAGCTCAAGAGCCGCAGGCCACAGTAACCTGATTCTTGAAATATTCACCACTGATCCTGGAAGCTGTTTTCTTTCTGGTTTGTGATTTTCAATAGGATTCCAAACAACCAAAGGGGGATAGAGTCGGGGGGAAGAAGAACAAGCAAAGAGAGAAAAATCCCTAACCTTCCAAAACCAGACATTTATCACAGTCATTCACACAGTGACCTCAAGGGAGGTCACTGCTACTTTAGAGCTGGTGACAGTGCTGTGGTGAGCACCAAAAGGCATTTTTGGCCTAACAAACCAATTAGCTGATGATCATATCCACTTCCTTGTTCCTTCCTAAATTTCTTAAACATGTGTTTCTTGGAATCCCTCTTTTGCCACATAAACCCAAGTGACAAATCATCACCCCCGAAGAGCCAATGCCCCACAACAAACCACCAGCATCTGTTGCAACTGCCAGAGGACAGGAGCCAGCGATAAGCCAGACTACCAAATTTGGTAAAAAGGAAAAAAAAAAATAGAAAAGAAAAGAAAAAAGCTGTTTGTGCTGGCTAAGTAGTATATTCCAAAGTGCAACGATGGCACTGGCTTATTTGCAAAATGTTTTGAGATCTGTTACAGTTAGGAAGCTTGGCGAGAGAGAGGACTGTCATCAGGGACAGGCTGGCTGGCTCCCAGGGAAGCAGTAGCTTGACGAAGTTACCGCAGTCCACATGCTGGTCCTCAGCTTGGCAGGTCCAGCAGTTAGAGTTAGTCTGCACTTATCCAGAGAAGAAAGATCAGTTTCTTGTGGACTGGTATTTGATAGCCAAACATATAGTGGGTTGATATATAAACCAGAGACTAGTCTATTAAGTAACAGTAGAGCTGACATCTTCAGGAGCCAGTGTGTCCCTTCTTCCCTCCCGTACCTATTTAAAATGCTCTTCCTCAGACACCTGGGAAACCATCCTAAGAATCCGAAGGTGGCTAGCCAGACAGCCTTGATTCAACAAAGGCAGGAAGATGGCCCTAAAAGACCTTTCACCCCAGTCAAAATGCCTCTTTCATGAACAGGCCTAGATGACCCCTGCATATTTCTGTCTTTCTACAATTCCAAGCTGCCTGCCTCCCTTGTGTTCTCTTTCGTAAAGCCCCTGGAGCTGGTAAGTGGTACAGCCTGTATTTGAAGCTGTCTCTGTCTGTCTTGAAAGGCTGTGTACTCAGCCACTTCAAAGATGTCCTTGGTATTTTCAGAGAGTCTGAATCTCCTCCACTGCTTTGGTTATTTATTTTTTAATGGAGAAAGTGAAGGGTGGGACTATTGTTAGCCATGGAAGAAAAAGGAGGGAAGAGAGAGGACAGAATAAGGTCTGTGCACATTTAGAGACATGGCTCTGTTACTAAACAAGAATCTCGTTTGACACCTTTGTCTCCCTCAATTCTAGAAAGACAGGCCCAGAAACTTCACCTGGTTGCCTAAGTCTACATAGCCATGGTTTACAAGGATGAGAGCAAAGTGTCTCTAATCCCCTTGCGTTGATGACATTTGAAACCTCTCTGCACATAACAAGATGCTGATGGATTAACTGTAATGCTGGAGAGGACAGAGAATCTCAAGACCAGGTTTTTTTTTTGTTTGTTTGTTTTTTCTGTTAAAACAACAAAAATAACAACAACAATGAATAAAGTCTACCTTTTTGGGGTTAATCTTTCTAAAATGCTTTAATTCATTCTCTCTCTGAGTAATTAAGGTCCAAGAAACATGACTGAGCCTTTCTTAGATTATTGAATATATGAATGATCACTACATAATATTATAGCTGTAGCTAGAGTTGCTATAAGATTGTTCCAAACCCTGGGTTTTTTTTCCCCTGTCTCCTTTCCCTAATGCAAACCTTTTTTGTGTGTGTGACTTTTCCTTAAAGTTAAGGTGAGTTAAATTCTAGCTATGTGACAATTATGAGTAGTTAAGCTCTCTTTAATTAGAATTTTGCAAGCACAAGGTCATAGAAAATAATAATCTATAGCTTGGGGGACTGTAGTGATCATATAATCCAACAACCTCATTTCATAAAAGAAGAAATGAACACCAAGACAAAAGTGATTTACTTCTGTAAATTTACTTCACTCAATCAATTAGTAGCAGAGTGAATATGTAAATCACATCTAACTACAGGTTGATTTTTTTTTTTTTTCACCCAGTGGGAATGAAATTAACAAATGACCTGGAAAACTGTCCCATTGATAGGGAGGAAGGACATGGGCATGTCCTCATGGCCTTCTATGTCTGTATGAAGACCTCAAATGCTAAGAGGTTTCAAATACCATGAACTCAAAAGAGATTAGAGACACCTTTACCCACAAAACCATGGCTTTGAGGCCTTTGAAAACAAGGTGAAGTTTTTGGGACCCTCTTTCTAGAATTGAGGGAAACAAAGATGTTAGACAAGATCCTTGTTCAGTAACAGAGCCTTGCCTATTCTGAGCACAGCTTGAGACCCTCTATAGAGAGAATGGGGAGCAATGGAGGAAAAGATTCAACCTCACTGGTGGTCAGAGCTCCAGGAGTGAGGCTGGGCACAGAGCGATGACTGAGACAGAGGGAAATTGGTCTCAGGATCTCATCTGGGGCTGGGCTGTGAAGCAAGGTTTGAGGCATCACAGCTAAAAGAACTAGTGAATATTAAGAAGATCCAAGGAGAAAAAGCCCAAAAGATGTCCAGAGATTACGGGTTGCAGGAAGAGGAAGCCTTCCAAGGGCTGCCTGAAGATGAGCTCATGGTGGATGCCAGGATGTCTGTCCTGCAGAGTCTGACAGGTAGACGGGGAAGCCCTAGCTTGAGTTACCTTCTCCCATTCTTCCCACCCCAACCCTTCTTCCCCCACCCCGCCCCATCAGATTCAGCAGGACCTCCCTCCTTCAAGTAATAGTTTTAATCAGGCATGGGAAGAATTTTCCACAGCACAGCTTCTGGTTCCACCCGTTTATTCTGTCTTCCTTCTCCTCCATTACTCTCTTACCCCCCATGCCAGGTTCCCTAGGGCATGGTGAAAAAGATGACCTTTATCCTGCATCTTTGTACCACAATAAGGGACAAGTCCACCTAGCGGCTAGTAGGGGTATCCCTGCCAGTACTGCCCCAGGACAGCAATCCCATTACTGGGTATATACCCAAAGGATTTTAAATCATTCTACTATAAGGACACATGCACACGTATGTTTATTGCAGCACTATTCACAATAGCAAAGACTTGGAACCAACCCAAATGCCCATCAAAGAAAATGTGACACATATACACCATGGAATACTAAGTAGCCATAAAAAAGGATGAGTTCTTATCCTTTGCTGGGACATGGATGAAGATGGAAACCATCATTCTCAGCAAACTAACACAGGAACAGAAAACCTGCATGTTCTCACTCATAAGTGAAAGTTGAACTATGAGAACACATGGACACAGAGAGGGGAATATCACACACTGGGGACTGTCAGAAGGTGGGGGACTAGGGGAGAGATAGCATTAGGAGAAATACCTAAGGTAGATGACGGGTTGATGGGTGCAGCAAACCACCATGGCATGTGAATACCTATGTAACAAACCTGCACATTCTACCCATGTATCCCAGAACTTAAAGTATAATAAAAATTAAAAAATAAAAAACACATACATAGAAATGATGACAAACAACCCTAACATACCCTAAGAAACCTGAACTCATGTATGCCCAACTCGATTGCCCTTTAGCCAGATCCCCAAAATGCCCAAGGCTGCTTCAAGGTCACCTAACTGGAAGGAAGGTGTGATGGAGGAAAGATTGGGAGAAAAAGTGATCTTAACTGGTTGTGTTAAAATGGCTTACTTTTCCAAATTTTACAAAGACATATGAGCACTAAGGCCCTCCTGTGCAAGGGGTGAGGGCAGGGGGAGTGAGGGGGAGATTCAAAAGCTTCAGTCTCATCAGCTTCACAGTAAATCCAGGCCTTAAATCTGGAAATGGCAGACCCATTGATAAAGCTGAATACGTGCTTCCCCGTTCCTCAGCAGGCTGGGTCACCTGACATCTGCACCATGAAGCAGATCTTCTTAAGTTTGTAGCCAGAGGATGGCAGTGGGGGTGGTCCCAGATAATCCTTAAAATGAATCCATATGTGGCTGGATTTGTCTGATGAAGTGGAGGAGGGTGAGGAACAAAGACCAGCAAATGTCTATATCCAGGGGTTGATTAGCATCGTTGGGGAGGAAAGGAAAGAGTCTCATGTCGGTGTGGGAAGCTGGGAGAGGAGGGAGGAAAGTGTGGTGTTGCATACACATGTTCACACACACACACACACATACAAATGCATACACACACACATACCAACTAATTCCAAACTCAAGTCTGGACACTGTGGAGACGGGTTACAATGTGAAGCCAGAGCAGAGGGTTTCAAAGGACCTAGTAAGTCATGGGCACTCACGTGTTCACCCAGTCGAGCTCCAGCAGGCTGAGTGTGTGACAAAGTGGGGTAGTGGCCCCTCCATGTCTGAACAGAACACAGCATGGCTCTGGCAGGATGAAGGCTGGCAGCAGTCAGAGGACGTGGCCCTGAACATAAACCATGGTATTTCTGCAGGAGGTGCTGGAGCAGGGGCAGGGAGAGGCAGCCCAGGAGGTCGTGCGGGCAGAAGACATCATTGGGGGGCCAGAGTGACAGAGGACACCACACAGTGACCACGACTTGCACACATGACACATCTTTCCAGGACTCCCAAAACGGCTGGTGGGGCTCTACGGAGGACCGAGGCCTTGTGTGAAGAGATGGGAAAACGTAGTGAAGACCCTATTGTTGCCATTGAGGCCAGAAAGCTTCAAGGTTCATTTCATGGACATCAGCATCTCAGCCTGCTTTGTAAGAACTCCATCTGAGCCATATTATTGATCTGAGTTTGAAGGCTAAAGAAGGATATGATGACCCTCTCCAGGCCCAACGTTTAGGGGAGAAAGGGTCAGATTAGAATGAGATTCAACTTATTCATGCATTCCTTCACTCATTAAATATTTATTGAGCTTCCACTACGTGCCAGGCGCTGCTGTGGGTGAAACAGAGAGTTCCAGCTGTTAGACTGCCGAGGGAATCAGTAATCGCTGAGTAAGGAATTGGATTGCTCCATCTCACTTGCTCTGGTGTGCAAGCTGTGGCAGGAGGCAGCACCACTTAATGGTAAAGATTCTACACTCTGGAACCAAACAGACCTAGATTTAAACTCATAGCCCCCCCTTAGCAGCTATGAGAACTTAGGGGATTCACTTAGTCTTGCTGAGCCTCTGGTGTTGTGGTCCTTACCTGTAAAATGGGAATAATAACAAGATGTACTTCTTGGGTGAGCATGAGGATTAGAATGTAGAATCCACATAAGTGTTTAGCACCATTCCTGGTGCACACAAGGGCTTGGTAAGTGGGAGCTGTTCATATCCTATTCACATTATCATTCTCCCATGCTCCCCATTTGGAAGTTATACTGCAGTGCAGAGCTGTGAGCCAGACCAGCACACATATGATTGAAGGAAAGAAGGCACAGCCTTCAGCAAGCATCAGCAGGAGACAGTGCTGTGGCCTCAGTGGTACCACAGCCTGTTGTCAGCAGCTGTGGGGATGCGGCAACCAGCTCCTGCACCATAGAGAAGGAAATTGACAAATGCCATGAAGGAGCTAGAGAGCTGCACACATGAGCATGCAGATAACACCTTCTGGAGACTCTTGGGAAAACTGGAGGAGGGGGCTTTTGGAGGGTGGTTTGGGGTTCCTGTGGACACAGGTGGGGCCAGAACCGAGAGCTGAGCTTTGTTGGCTTGTGTTTCTCCCTCCATGTTGGAGGCTGGGAAACTGTGGGCTATCACAAAAGTACTCTCCTCTTATCAGTCCTGGGTAAGGAGGTGGCACTGACCTGGTCCTGAAGAATGAATAGGAGTTTGTCAGGTAGGACACCAAACTGTCTAGGGAGCCACCACAGTCCTGCAAGGGAAGGAGGAGGGAAGGGAATGGGAATGAAGTTGGAAAGTTAAATTGGAGCCAAATTGGGAAAAGCCTCCTATGCCAAACTCTACTCAATTTTGCAGGTTTTGGGGGGGCCACTGGAGTTTTATAAGCCAGAAATGGAAAGCAGATAGAGCAGTCAGGTATGCATCCTATTAAGGGTTCCCTATGGCAGTGTGGAAGGTAGACTGTGTATGTGTGAGGGGTAGGAGTTAGGGTATGAGCAGTAATCAGAAAAAAAGTCAAAGTTATCAACATTTTTGTGTACTGAGTGCTGCCAGCTGGCACACGAGGATGTGGTTTTTTTCTCTCTCTGCAGGTTTGCTAACCTCCTTTCTTTCTCCTCCTGCAGGGAGCTCCTGGTTCCTCTGATTCCTCCTTCTAAGAACACATAGACCAGACTTGTATCTAGGCTTTCTAGAAGTCCAAAACAAGGCCACCCCTGAAACAGCTATGTCTCAGAGAATAAAAAATCATTCAAACTAACTAGAAGGCAAGAACCATTCATTACCAAGAACCGTTCTAATACCCTAGATATTGGAGTCAGCCTAGATATGAGCACCTGGACCTAAGCCATGTATATATGGGTAGAATGAGTAAGACACACTGACCTGAGAACCTGAGAAATGTTCCTCTATGCCCCAGTTGGTTCTCTTTATCAAAATGATTTTTCAATTGGGAGAGAAAGAAGAAGAAACTACAACCTGGGCTCTTTGACTCTTGCTTTTTATATGACCAAAAGTGTCAGAAAGACATGGGGCAGTGAGCTGGGAGATGAATGCTTTTTGTTGGATGCACAGATCCTGAAGCTTCCCCATGTCTGGCTCTGTAGAGCCTGCACCCCCAGCCAGTCCCAATCCACAGTCCCTCTGCCTCCTCGCTGAGCCAGGCCATATCATGCTCCTTCTTGCTTCCCACCTTGCCCAACACCGTCAGCCATACCCAAAATACCCTTCTTCATCTGTCCTCTTCATCCCATCCATCCCTCAGGTCTGGATCACTCTTTACATCTTCCATTGGTTTCTCCTAATCAGGCCAGTCCTTACCAAAAATAACAACAGCAGTAAGGACAGTCATCCATGCTGAGCCCCGCCAGCTAGACACTGAGAGTGCTTCGCTCAGCCGTGCACTCATTCAAAACACTGTCAGGATGCCTACCAGGGGTGTGGCTGTGCACAGAACAGACAGGTCCCTGACTTCGTGGCATTCTACAGTGCTTCCTGTCCTCACAGGGGCCCTGGAAGCAGGCTGCCCTGTTCTCATTCTGGACACAAAATTTAGGTGCAGCAGGCCAGAGGACCCTTTGCAGTGCTGTACTGCTAGCGGTGGAACAACCTTTAGATGCTGGTCAGTGTGACAAACATTGCCAAACACTAAGACCCAGGGCCATCCCCTACTGTGTGTTCAGCTAGCATCATGTCAGACCTGAAGCACCTCCCATATTTCCTTATTGTTTGGTATGGGATGGATTTAGCTCCTTAACTGAGGTCGTTTAAGGCTGGGCCCAATCTTGGGTGTCATTATTTCCTGTAACACCTAGAGCCATGCTGAGTCCAAAATACTTGGAGAGAGAGGCAAGGCAAGCCTTATCTGGCTCCCAAGCTCCTGTTTGTTTTTACCCATAAATTCAGCCACAGAGGGAGGGCCAAGGGATCTCCTGGATACTGCAGCATCTGCTGGCTGCCCTGCTTGTCTCCAGCCCCCACTGTCTTCTAACCCTTTAAAGCCCATCTAACACAGTGGGGGCACGGCGAGTTCAGTTGCTACCCAGAATCTTCTAAGGGTACTATGTAATCATGCATGTATTCTAAACATAGTGTGGCATTCTTTTTTCTTCTCTCAAGTAAATAATGAAAAACAAGTCAATCATATAGCATCGATCTTGTGCCAGGCATTGCTCTAAGACAGGGGTTTTCAGTCGGGTAGCATCAACATCACCTGCAGGCCTGTTAGAAACACCAACTAAAGGGCGTTCTCTGGGGCCCTGCAATCTATGTTTTCACCAGCCCTCCAGGTGATTCTGTGAGCACCAAAGTTGAGAACCCACTGCTGTAAAGGCCTTTCATGTATTAACTTGTTTCATTCTCACTCCAACCCTATGAAGTAGGTTCTCATGTGAAATCATATCAATACTTTGTAGCTGGGGGAACTAAAGTACAGAAGTTTGTCCACTGATCAAACCAGGATTCAAATCCGGACAGATGTACTTCAAATCCCCCAGTGGGGGCAAGAGGGCTTAACCTCAGGGAGTCTGGGGACCTCACATTGCATCTCTCTCACCACTGGAAAAATATCTAGAGACAAGAAGCTGACAGGCACATGACAGGCCTCTGGGAGTTTAGTTGGGCAAGGACATGCCCGGCTTCCTGGAGGTCATGTGAGTCTGTGAACCGTGGTTGACTTCAAGGCAGGAAAGAACAATTTGACTAAGTGTCTGAAGCTGGTGCTGTGGAAAGAATAAAGCACTTTTCAAGTCTTCCTCTGTCAATCCCAGGTTGTTTGATAATGTGCTCCGCTCAGGATCTGACACAGTGATGGAGAGCTCGGTAGGATGCCGCCAGAGCCCCTGCCACAGAAAACGTGGGGTTTATCTCAGACCAGGGGCCTCAGTTGTCCCATCACTGTAGAGCTATTTAATTTAAAGGAAAGTGGCTGACAGGGCAGAAAGAGCATCCGGGAAACACCACCACAAGGCTCTCAGGTTCAGCTGGGATTCTCCATCTGGGGTCCTTGGGGTGGAGCTGAGGATGGCCACTGTGAAATGGTAACACATTCCTACGGCTGATACCATGCAATTTTCTTTAAACGTATGCTTAAAGATTTTACCAGCTTTGCGGATTGGGGTAGAGAAGAGGAGAGAAGAGGCAGGGAGATAAAAAAAAAAAAAGAAAAAAACAAAGACAAATAATAAAGATATGAAACTGATTGTGGTAAACTAAGCAGAGCAGGTAAAGAGCTTTCATCTTCCTTCTTCTGTGCTGGTCCATCTCTTCTCTAAGGAAAGGGAATTAACATTGCTGAGAACCTACAATGTGCTGGGTGCTCTCCACATACCCCCTTGCTCAGTCGACACTACCACCTCCCAGGCATGTATTATCATTGTACCTAATTTGCAGAAGATAGAAGAAACAAAACTGTTCTCAAACGTCTTTCTGCTTACTGCCAACCCAACACTTTCAGCTACGTCACGTTATCTTGAAGATGTCTTGATTCTTTTGGCTGCAAAACAAGTCCCTAGATATAACAATAAAAGATACTTTTAAAATGTATGAAATGCCCCTTTCATTCTTCCCTTGTCCCTGCACCTCGTTCCTGTACTCTGTTCTCTGTTCTGTGTTCTCATCTCATTGACACATGGACTTGTCAAATTAGTCAGTCCAGATGGGAATATTCATTTATTTATAAGGACGTGAAATGGCATTGTTTGTTTGGGGTGGGGAGAGGGAAGGATGCAAGGGCAGATTCTCTGGCCCCGTCAAAAACTCACCATAATGGTCAACCCTTACCTAAACCATGAGCTCATATATTCATTCATTGAAGGAATAGTTATGAATTTTAAAATTTTTGAAATAAATCCTGAAGTTCAACATGGTAGATTAGGCCTACTTTTACCTCTCCTTCCTCCCCAATCCCATTGAAATAACAATACATAAATGCAAAAGAATAAATTCATAACCAGCATGAACGGTTCCAGCTGCAATCCAGAAAATTTTACAAATACCTGGACCAAAAGAAGATGAGATCATATCGACAGATAAAACTAAGTAGAAAAATCTACATCCCAGAACCACATGCAGGGGGAGAACTGGCCTGGAGGTGGAGCCGCCGTTCCCAGCAAAGCCCTGCAGAGGCTCCCAGATCAGAGCCTTGGGGCCACAAGCAGGGATGGACTGCAGGGAGATTAATGAAAGGCCTTTCTGAGTTTTATAACTCCCCGCCCTCCTCCTCAGAGAGCAACCGGCAGCCATCGCATTGGTCTGTGTAAAAAAAAAAAAAAAAAAAAAAGAGTATCCGTTTGGTCTTGGCTTTGGGAACATTCTTCCCCTCAATGTTCCCTGTTCAATGATATGGATTTGGTCATACTACTTGGTTCTGCAGCATATAAAATTTTCATAACCAGAATACTTCACATTCATGTATTGCTTTTCTGTTTTCCGAATTAGCCTACAGACAAAACTTGGGAGACCTAGAATATAAATTGTATACACCAGAAGTAAAGGCAGAAGGAAATGTTACAGCTCAGAAAAGGGAGATGGGAAGGTGGTGAGGGCCAGGGACCCCGGGTGTGCTGTTGTTGGAGATTCCAGTGCCTGCCTGTGTCAGGACGGTTCCAGGCCTGGCGAGGTATGGAGGAACCAAACAGATGTTCTCAGCCCTAGCAGCACGTCCATTCCCATCACAAGCCAATAGATTCCTCTTAATAAATCCCAAAGTGAAGATTTTAGTAGGTTGTTTAATACCTATAAAAGTAGCCACAAGAATGAATGGGGATAATATCAGGGTGTACAAAAATCCATGGAAGATATGAGACAGTGTAAATGTGCTAAAAATACGTGTCAAAGTAGGGGGGCGTGGATACAGTTTAAATAGGACTATTTCAAGAAATAGATTATAAAGTAATTATCGAAGGTTGTGGTGAGAATTACCAGAATTAAAAAGACATGGCTAAGGAGTTACACCCAGGGCATGAGCTCAGAGCTGGGGCAGAGAGACGTACTTCCAACAGCCCTTGACACTTCTTGTTCATGTGTATGCATTACTGTTATAAATAAATTAAATGATTAAAAAGCAGCTTCACCTACCTCAGGAGGAATGCAAGGTAGATATTATCATTCTCATTCTCATTTTACATATGAAGAAATAGGAGGCCAGGTGCGATGGCTCACACTTGTAATCCCAGCACTTTGGGAGGCCGAGGTGGGTGAATCACCTGAGGTCAGGAGTTCGAGACCAACTCGACCAACATGGAGAAACCCCATTCCTACTAAAAATACAAAATTAGCTGGGCATGGTGGCACATGCCTGCAGTGCCAGCAATTCAAGAGGCTGAGGCAGGAGAATCACTTGAACCCGGGAGACGGAGGTTTCGATGAGCCGAGATCACACCATTGCACTCCAGCCTGGGCAACAAAAGGAAAACTGCATCTCAAAAAAAAAAAGAAAGAAAAGAAAAAGAAAGAAAGAAATAGCAGCCAGCCCTATTGTGTGATTAGAAAACAAGTCTCCTGATCACTGGCTTCAAATTCTGCCTGCACAACCCAAAACCTTCTGCTTTTGGATGCAGACTGACTAGGGTTGGAATGCTCAAGTGACTGCTGTGAACTTTGAGAAGTTCACTGTTCATCTTTGAAATTAGGGAGAATATAACTACTACCCCTCTCTGGGTTATGCTAATCACCTAGCACAGGGCCTGGTACAAAACAGGCCCTCAAAAATGTCAGTTTCAGCCAGGTGTAGTGGCTCATGCCTGTAATTCCAGCACATTGAGAAGCCAAGGTGGCTTGAGCCCAGGAGCTCGAGACCAGCCTGGACAACATGGAGAAACCCCGTCTCCACTAAAAATAGAAAATTTAGCTGGGCATAGTGGCACATGCCTGTAGTCCCAACTACTTAGGAGGCTGAAGTGGGTGGATGGTTTGAGTCTGGACAGTCAAGGCTGCAGTGAACAGAGATCTTGCTACTGCATTCCAGACTGGGAAACAGAGTGAGACCCGGTCTCAAAAACAAACAAACAAACAAACAAACAAAAACAAACAAAAAAACCTGTCAGTTTCTTCTGTGTTTATTTTTAAACCCAGCCAAAATTTGTAACATTAATATCATTTCTTGATCAGGTCGTCTTTCTTCTCATTTCATGTGATGTATCACGAATTCTGACTAAATTGAAAACAGTTCATTCTTGGCCAAATCAAAGGATTTGTCATGACTTAGCAAGGTAGAAAATGTCAGGTTTAAAACACGTGGCAGGAAGATGTGATTTCATGGACATACACAATCAATGGTCCAAGTAGGTGAGTGTTTGTGGTTGTGGGGTGAGGGGTCGTGGGAAGGGTTTTACTTTCAGTCTCCTGAATACCTCTTTCCCACTCACCACACTGAGAGGTCACCCTTTTTTACACCTGGAAGAATTGTGGATCTCCCTGGTTCTCTGTGAAAAAGTCTAAGAGTCCCTAGGCACACCCACCAGGAAGCAGCAGCTGTCCAGCTTAGAGAACAGTATCCTGGGACTAGACCACTGGAGAATGGCTTGGGCACAGATAGGGGAGGAGAAAGAGGGAGGAAAGCAGAGAAGCACTGAAGGAGAAGGCACCAGGGACAATTCCCCTAGCTCCATGGGTTTCTTCTGCTTGTTATAACCCGTGAGAAGCAGAACCTCCTCCCAAAGACACTGCATCATTAGCATCCAAGAGCTCACATGGATCAAGCACACAGTATATGCTAGGTAGGCACTGTACTAATGCTTCACAGGCATTCGCACATTTAATCTTCACAACAATCCCATCAGGTTGCCACTATTATTCTTTTCATTTTACAGATTAAGAAACTGAGACACAGAGAGGCTAAGTGTCATATCCAAGTCACACGGCTGTGTGATAGAGCCTGGAAATGAGCCCAAGTAGCTTGACTCCAATGTCAAACTCTGCACCACCACATTAGAAACACACTCCCCATGCAGAAACACACACACACACACACACACACACACACAGACACACACTCTGGGAGGCCTCTCAGGGAACTCCTGCTTTCACAGACTGCTAGGTGCCAAGTTCTGCTTTTTAGAGCCAGTGAGATAAGGAGAACTTGCTCTATTTCATGTAAGAAAGCTTATCTGTTACTAACATAGTAGATTCATCCTCTGTCAATCCAGAAGAAAGAACCAGACCCGAAAGGTGGCGCTTGTAGTAAGAAGACAGTAGCTCAACATAAACAATATGAAAAGAAGGGCTGCTCTGATAGGTAATGAGCTCCTAGTCAGTGGACGTGTTTTTGGTTTGGCAGCAGCAGTCTAGGAATGAGCAGATGGTCTATATCCTGGGGACGAGATTGGAAGAGATGAGAACCAAAGCTCCTCCCAGCCCAGGCAGTCAATCTGAACACACTTCTCCAGACCTGCTGTTGCAAAGCAGTGTGCCGGATCAACAGGAGATGTATGATAAATAAAACCCGACCCAGCCTCTCAAGAGTTTACAATGTGATTCTCAGGTTTTCCAATATCATCTTCATAGAGTTCCTGGAGGAATTTAATAAAGAACAGTGAAGATTCATTCCTTTCATCTCCTAAGGGTAAGTCCGTTCTGACCTGCCCAATAACCCTTTCTCTTCTCTGTCTGCTTCCGGAGAGCACTATGAGGAGTCAGTCTTATTTAAAAAAAAAAAAAAAAAAGTAAGAAAGAAAAAAAGAAAGACACATGTATGATATGTTCTACATCTTTTCCTCTGAAGAGGAAATGCCCTGTGTTACTGTAAATAATAATTTGCAGGTCAGTGAAGGTTGTTAAATGCCCCTGATGCCTTTTCTCACTTCCCTCCAGACTCTCATAATTACTATTGCTCTGAACCCAGCGGGCAAGATGCACATTTCTCTGTCCAGGAAATGACAGCAGCAGTGTGGTACCCTATTCTCACTTCGGGGAAAGACTGTGTATCTGCATATTGAGCCTGTCCAGAGTCCATGTCAGAGCCAGGTATGTGCCTGCCTGGAAATAGCCCCATGGAAATGCAGCAAGTGGTTGCCCAAAAGACCTGAGGCTGCAGATCATAGCCCCTGGGTTCTAGAGCTGGCTCTACCACTAGCTGCGTGACCTCAGACAAGTCACAAAATCTTCTGGGACTCTGTTTCTTCATCCGTAAAGCCAAGAACACAGCCCTTACCATGACTCATAAATACTAATACATAATGAGAACTCATTCATTTATTCAATATCTCATTCAAACACATATGAATCATCACTAAGGACCAGGCACTGTTGTAGTCCTGGGGGGTACAGTAGTAAACAAACCAGCAAAAGTCTCCCTTTCCCTGGAGTTCCACTGGGAGAAGCAGATAAAGAAATGAATAAACAAAACATACGGGATTTCTAAGGGCTTTGGCAAAAAGCAAAGCCTAGAAGGGGAAGGAGGAGTGCTGAGGAGAAAAAAGGCATACCCTAAGAGGGTGCCATTGAGATATAGACTCAAAGGAAGTAAGAAGGTGAGCTGAGAGATCACTGGGGAAAGAGCATTCCAGATAGTGGAATAGCCAGTGCAAAGGCCCTGAGGCCAGAGTGGCTGAAGCAGAGCGACCGGGAGGGATGTAGACTGGATTAGAAAGGATGTGGAACTGAATAGGGTAGGCCTTGCAAGGCTTTGGACTTCTCTGAGACAGGAGCCACTGGAGAGTGTTGAGCACAGCAGCGACATAACCTTCCTGGGGTTTTAAAAGAGTCTCTTCAGCTTCTGTGTTAAAAAAAAAGAGAGAGAGAATCAAATAACGTATTTCCCAAGGTGTTTTGAAAAACACAAAAGTACAACATCAAAATGAAGCACAGTAAAAACTCAGTCCTCCAAGCCCCTCAGGGAAAAAGTTGTCCTGGAGACCAGGTGTGGTAGATTAAATACAGCTGCAACTTCACTGCCACTTTCTCCACTAAGAGCTCAAGTTTATTTCCCCTCCCTTCATCTGGTTTGTCCTGCAGCTGCTTATCAAATATGGCCAGAGTATTGCTGTGCCAAATCCAGGCCCAGCCTTTTAGAGGAATGACAGTTTCCTGTCTCTTCTGCTTGGAATTCTCACTCTTGGGACTGCTCTTCTCAGAACCCAGCTGCTATCCATGGAGAGGCCATGTGCAGGCACTCTGGGGGCAGCCCCAGGAGGGCTCCCAGACAACAGCCACCATCAACCAACAGCCATGTGAGCAAACGCTCTCAAGATGTTCCGGTTCAATTAAGTCCCCAGATGACTTTAGCCCCAGCCGACATTCTTTGGGGCAGAAGAACCTCCCAGCTGAGCCCGTTTAACCCATAGCATAATGAGACAGTAAAATATTTGTTGTTATAAGCCACTATATTTTGGAGTGCTTTGTTATGCAGCAATAGATAACCAAAACTGCAGTTTTCTAGAGTTCAGAGTCTACCCAGTAAGGTATCAAAACTTGAAAAGGAAAAATGTTAACTATAATAAATGGAAAACTTTCTAAAACAGAATATGCATCTTACTTCCTTCCTAAACAGAGTTTACCCACATTGATTAATCTTTTCTTGGTGATTCAAATGTATCCATGTGAACATCATCATGTGTTTGTCTTATTTGTAATGATGCAAAGATTTCCTAAGGGTCTATTGAAATAATTGGGGTTTTCTTCCTTATACTAACTGGCCCTGCACCTGTTTTCTTCCTTAGGTATTTTTAAAATGATTCCTCCTCCTTCATTTTTCTGTTTGTGCCTGTTTATGTCAGCTTCTCCTCATGCCTTTTCTAATTTGTCATATACATTTTGAGTGGAAGAAACTTCTTAGAGTAATTTGAAAAGTATGAATAAACAGGCTTAGAGAAAGGGCCTGATTCTACAAAAGGGCATGACTTTATGTTTGGGGATTTTGTGACAGCAGTTTTGCTTATAATCTGGTTCTTCCCAATATTCCGTATGAATAGGGCTGCTAGATGACTGAGTGTAGGATGGAGGAGAAGTTTGTGTTATTCCTGTAAATGTGTTTAGATACTAGTTCATAGAATCACAGAGCTGCAAGAAACCTTCCAGAGATGTTTAAATTCCATTCCCTCAATTTACGCATGAGACCCACAATATTTGTTTGACTTGCACAAAGTGAAAGAGTTAATAGCAGAAGCAGGATTAGAGCACAGGCCTCTGCCTCACAGGGCAGTGTTCTCCCACCAGGTCCTTCTGAGCACAATTTGTCCTGTGATCTGTAAATCCCGAGTGAGGCAAGGAAGCCCAAGAAGTACATTCCTATGCGAGGTCATGAAGCACAGGAGAAAGTTCTGCTCAGCTGTGCCACTTACCAGCCACATGATATTGGGCAAGCTGCTTGGGCTCTCTCGCCTAATTTGTTCAGGATAGTGAGTTCCAATATTCAGATTGTTATGAAAAATAAATAATACATGCCAAGTATGAAGCATGGTGTCTGACACTCAATTATTATTCATTTGATGATTGTCATTTTTCTGTTGTGCCTTCTATTAGCCTTAGTCCCTTAGAGCAGATAAAGTGTGAGGCTCCTTGGATTAAAGACTATACCAGCCTCTCCTTCTCCCCATAACCTTAACTACTTGATAGGAATAGTCCACTCCCTAAACCCTTCCTTCTGTGGGTGGCATTGCAAAGATTGCCTGGTGAAGAGTTCCACTAAGATATGCATAACTTGCAGAGGTGGAAGAGGAGCTGTTGGGAGAGCTCAGCCCAAACAGAATCCAGGTTAGCTGATTCGTGTTTTGTTCTTGTTGTTGTTGTTGTTATCCCAGGCTGGAGTGCAGTGGTGCAATCTTGGCTCACTGCAACCTCTGCCTCCCGGTTCAAGCGATTCTCCTGCCTCAGTCGCCCAAGTAGGTGGGACTACAGGCATTTGCCACCACGCCTGGCTAATTTTTTGTATTTTTAGTAGAGACAGGGTTTCACCATGTTGGCCAGGGCTGGCCTAGAACTGCTGACCTCACGTGATCCACCCATCTCAGCCTCCCAAAGTGCTGAGATTACAGGCACAAGCACCGTGTCTGGCCTGATTCATGTTTTGGGGTCCTACTGCTGGATTAGGTCTTGCCCTGGGTTGGAGAAGAATGGTGGATTGCCAGACAGCGAATGTTGAAGAAGGGACACAATGAGATGCCAGCAAAGAGATGTGAATGCCTCCCTCCCTTCCTGCACTCCTCCTCCCACCGTCAGTGCTCTGAAGACTGTGAGGCCTCCAATACTTGTTTTGGAGAGATTTTAGTCAGTGCTCAGAGGAAAGGGATGGGGGAGAAGAAGGCCAGTAAATCAATAACAGATCTTTCTTTCCATCAGCTGGTTTAAAGTATTGAGCCAATGTCAACCAATCTAGAATTTCTAAGTTGTAAATTTAAAAATTGAATAGTAAGATTTTTATCTGAGCTGCTTCATGAAAGCCACTATTCAGAGTCTGGTTTATCACACTCCTCACGTAGTCTGAGCTAAGGTCTGGGGTCATGCCAGTCTAGGGAATTCAGTGAGAACGTTTTCATTTCTACCTGGCTCAGGCTGTGGGGCTTGGATATGGCACTCCTACTGGATCTTTGTGACTCTCCTCCAACTTGTTTCCCTCAACAGATTTCCTGCACTGTGAACTAATCATGCAGAAATATTCAGAGCAATGAAGGACACTGCAGGGCCCTGAACAACCTCATTGTCCAGGATTAAAGAGTCAGTCGGCATATCACATATTCAGCACTATACTAGACACTGTGGGAAATAACAATGATGTCAGCAACAACAATAATAGTAATGACAATTAATGTTTATTGAGCACCTACTGTATGCCAGGGACTCAACTAGATACTTTTCCTAAATTATTTCTGAGTCTTCGAAAAATTGGATAAAGTGATTTTCATTCCCTCTGTTTTATACACAAAGAAATGAAGACTTAAACAAGTTAGATAAGTTGCCCAAAGTTCTAAAAGTAGAGAGAATAGGGAACTATATATGATAATTTCCTTGTCCTTGAAGAGTTTTAGAAAACACCATCTGTCATCTGATATCCAAGAATATTCTCTTGCTTCTAGTCTCACATCAACATTCATCCAGGCAATACGTTTTTATATAGTGCTTAGTATGGTATCTGCAAATACCACCTTGACAACAGAGAGAAAATACACAGAATAATTATTCACTCAACTCTGGGGAATGTAATGAAAGGTCAGAGACCAAAGTCAGTGTGGGCTGGAGAAGTAGGGGAAGGTTTTATGGAGGAGTGGGACTTGGATTGGGTCTTGAAGAATAAAAAAATTATTCAAAGAGCATTCCTGGCCGGAGGAACAGGACAGGCAACAGCACTGGGGCATGCATAAGCATGACCAGGGGAAGTACACTGGGAGGACACAGAAATGGCATAAGTGGAAGAATGAAGCTAATCGGATGCCCTGGGAGACTGGACAAGAGGATGGCATTCATCTAGGAATCTATTTGGGCTATTGCAAATGATAATCCAACGCTTTAAGTTTCTTATTATCCGAAGATATGGAGTACATTTAAAAGTAAATGATGAATGAAAACAAACAATATTATTTTGCAATAACATTTAAATTGCTAACTCTTCTATAAGAGAAGCAGTCTACCAAGTTAAGGAGTGGTTAGGAAGATTAGGAAAGTGTTTCTGTCCCTCACTGAGAATTACACTTTTTGTTTTTTTGAGACGGAGTCTCACTCTGTCGCCCAGCCTGGAGTGCAGTGGCACGATCTCGGCTCACTGCAAGCTCCGCCTCCCGGGTTCACGCCATTCTCCTGCCTCCACCTCCCGAGTAGCTGGAACTACAGGCACCCGCCACGTCGCCCGGCTAATTTTTTTTTTTTTTTTTTTTTGTATTTTTAGTAGAGATGGGGTTGACCATGTTAGCCGGGATGGTCTTAATCTCCTGACCCCGTGATCCGCCCGCCTCAGCCTCCCAAAGTGCTGGGATTACAGGCGTGAGCCACCGCACCCAGCCGAGAATTAAACTTTGTCCTCCAAAGATTCGTGTGTGTGTGTGTGTGTGTGTGTATTTGTTCTGACAATACCCCAGAAAACTAGAAAAATAAGAAAGTGTAACTTCTCCTCACCCTTATGTAAAAGGCTCAATGGGGACCACATTTATTGCGCCCATACCGCTCATAGATTAGTCTAAAGGTCTTGGAAGGTCAAAGACTACCATGGCTGCTATCGTACTTTCCCCCAGTAACCTCCCAAGAGGGCAGATGATACCACATTGAATAAATCCAATTTAGGGGAAAACTCCTGTCGGGAAAAGGGTGGATCCTATGGTAAGAGAAGTTTCTATAGGTGGAGTGGCTTTCTCAAAAATGTAGAAATTTACACAACAGAATTAAAAAGAAGAAAGTACTCTTGAAAAGAGGCAGTGACTTAAGGACAAAGACAGAGGAGCAAGATTGCAAACTGGGAACACCTTCAAGGGAACCCTTCTAGGATGATTTAACTTCTTAGGTATCTGTGCTCTCAGAAAATTAGATACAGGTTAAAATTGTTTTCTTTTGTGGCAGAGACTGTTAGCTGTCCACCTTGTGCTTCCCTTCCATTATACAAATTTCCCTCTGGCAAGTGACTGCTCAACCAGGTGTCTCATTTCCAAGCTCCCCTACATCTAAGTGGGGCCATGTGGAGTGTCATATGGAGTCTTCTAGGGCCCCGACTGCCCTGGGCATGAAAAGGTCTTTTTCCTTCAAATCCTCCCTTGCTTCTTCACAGGAGATCAATTCAAAATAATATTTCAAACAGCAGGATAATGATAACTTATACCAAAATTAATAACTTATAACTTGCTCACCTGTATGATCTCATATGATACCACACACCCTATAATGTGGCCATGGTATCACCTACCATTGTCCCCATTTTAGAAAGGAGGAAACTGAGATTCACATCTTATCAAAATCTGATAAGTGATAGAGCCATAAGAAGCTAACGTGCCTCTGGAGAGATGCTCCCTAAAAGAGAGTTGGTGGGTCTTTCCCAGGGAAATTGCTGTGCTCTGCTCCATGTCACTGCCACTGTCACAGATACCCAGCTTCATCGCCTTCCATCCAGTAGCTCCCGTTAGACATTTCTACCATTTTCACACCCAAAGAGGCAAAAGACCAAGAAGGAGTCCTTGATTCCAGTGGTTTAATGTTGAACCTCAAAATGATCATCGAAAATGTAGAAAACAGTCTATGGCCATACAACCCTGAACACGCCCGATCTCGTCTGATCTCGGAAGCTAAGCAGGGTTGGGCCTGGTTAGTACTTGGATGGGAAAATGTAGAAAACAGTTCAGACTAAAGTCAAAATGTTGTGGCAGTGAGCTAAATCTCTTAACATAGGAATCTTTGCTCATGTTAGTCAACCAGCTCTAAAATGTAGAGGCACAGAGTTCCGTTGCCTCTAATGTTACATTTGTTCAATCGATAGATGGGTTTAAAGCAGTGTCTCTTGATCTTTTTATTTTTAGACTCCTCTAAGAAGTCTTTTTAGATATTTTCCCCCAATCTCCCCATGAAAATTTAATGACATAGATATACTATATATTTATTTATGTACTATGGCCCTTTGAAGGGTCACAAACCATTTTCACATCCCCACCCCCTGAATTAATTTGCGTCCCTTAGGGGCATTGTCAACTCCTCTCCTGCATGGTGTAGAGCATTTGCTTTGAGTGAGGGATATAAAGTGAGGAAATTGACCAGACCCTTGCCCTCAAGAGCATACACTCCAGCATGAAGTGGGCTTTGTCTTACATCATCAACAACCGTAGGAAAGGAGAGAAGCCAGAGGCCCTGGGTTAATTTCTGTGTAAACCACCAAAGGTGATTTTAAAACCCTTCTCAATCCAGGAGTTTAGTAGCATTAGATTGGGTTTCAGTTCTGAGCCATCATCAGTGGAGGCTCTACATATAGAAAAATTGGCAAAGACCTGCGGTCTGTGTGGAAATATGGTTGGGAGGCATTCACCACACATTTATGGCATGAAGAATAATTTTTGCTATTAAAAAACTGTTTATAATGAAACACAAGACAGAATGGAACAAATTCCTCCAAAAAATGAAAAATGTTTTTTTTTTCAATCACTTCTATTGAAAAACCATTCAGCCGGATTTAAATAGCCAATCCTACTCAAGATAATGTTTCAGTTTCTTTAACAAGGGAAAGAATTTGAAGCTGAAAAGCCAACTGCTACTTCATTACTTTAATGAAAATCCCCTCGAATGCTATGATCTACTCAATCCTAGGCTCATAGGTTGAGTCACAAAGAAGTAACACATTCTGAGAAAGGGACTGAGTGGGGAGTAATTCCATTCCACGTTAGCACTTTAGAGCAGTGCTACTTCAGTGCTTCTGGTGGGCGTGAGGGAGAAAATTAAACATGAGCCACACTCCTTCATTCAGCAAGTATTTATTAAGTGCTACTATGTGCAGGCACCATGTGAGGTGTTTAACAACAACAAAAAGAAGCCCGTTAGGGAAAGATTTAGGACTTCTCTAGCATCCAGAGCAAGCCTAGCCCAGTACTTTACACTTGGGAGATTCTAAATATATTATTGGAAGATTCTTACATGAAAGCAGGAGCCTTGAGTCCTAGATGTACCTCTGGGTTTAGCTGTGTGGCCCTTTGTCAGTTACCTAATGTCTCTTGGACATGATCTATTCATCTGAAAAATTAGGGCACTATTCTAGATACAGGTTCTCAACTATGGCTGTCACCCAGGGTACTTCACGGAAATACTGATGCTTGGGGCCCTCCCATCTAAGACCTACTGACTCAGACTCTTTGGAGGTGGGGCTGGAGGGTAGGTATTTTTTAAAAGCTCTCCCAGCTGTACCTCCTTTGATAAAACTAAAGATAAAACCCTAGATAGAGGCACATCTGAAAACAAGATGGCAGCTCTGACTTCCTGACCACTCGGGCAATTCTCAAAGTAAGAGAAACAGGGCAAGATTTGCCTCCAGTACTTCCCGTTTTAGCATATTTATGCTTTTCTTCCTCCTTTCCCCCATTACCATCTGTTTCCTGATTCCCTTTCTCTCCTGACCCATTTGCTATGGCTTAGCACTTAATATACTTTTCTTCCTCTTTTGGCAACACGTATGGTAGCATTCATTTGCCGTTAAAAAAGAATTCATCTCCAGAGTTCCTCCTCTCAGGAAAGAAGACATATAACAGTAAAATGAAAGGCTTGATAACACTGAGAACATCATCACAAGCTTCAGGCAAAATAGGTTGGGACACTTAGAAATGTCAGGAGCCATGCTGAAATCAAACCATGTAGAATACTACCTTCTCTGGCTATGTGTAAGCATCATATGCACTTGACCCCTAGTGGAAAATTAGACAAAAATTCTCCGAGATTTAACCTAAAATGCTAAAAAAAAAAAATGTGGAATGGATTGAGAAGTCTTCTGGTCAAAAACTGCCACCCAATGTTCAGACATCCAGGCCCATCAGATAATTTTACTTGATATTTTCCAATTTGTGGATATGCTTCTTTTAAAAAATAGAAGTTCCATTAAATTAAAATACCATTTAAATTATTTCCATACATTGAAAACCCCATGTGCCTCTATAAAGTCCAGTTGTTTTAATTACCTGAAGACACAGCTGCAGATTTCTAACTTATATACACTAGAACTTATATTCTTGAACATAGAAGGTATTCAACTAATGTTCCCTTCCCTTTCTTAAGAAAGAAGTGTAGTTTACATTGTTAAAGTAAACACAGGACGTTTTTCTTCGATGACTTTCTTTCAGCCCCCACAAACCAAAAACCCTTCAAGGGGAGAGAAGGATTCCTACTCAACTTTAGTTTTCTATCACTAAGCAGAGTGTTTGTCACTGCAGTGAATGGAAGAATTAATGAATGAATGACTCCCTCAAGGAAGACTTCATAATTTTTTTGTTGTATAAACCAGCCTTCCTTCTTATTCCCAAACATATGTTTTTTCCCACCACAAGAAGACTTGTACTGCTTCAAGATTAAGTAACACTATGGTCATACCTAAATGCCAACCACACTATCTGCACTGTGCCATCCTCCCTGCCCTTCTCAGGTACCCATGAAGCTGTCACCCATGGTGATGGTGTGGCAGCCTATGATATCAACATAAAGAGCTTTCTACTTTGGGCATCCTATCTGGCCACATGAAAGTTCCCTGTAGTCTCAGCTGAGATAAGGTTAGTAATTCACTTAGATCTCATTCACAAAGTTGTTTTTGACTTTTATTCTGAAATAATTATATATTCGCAGGAAGTTATAGAAATATACAGAGAGGTCCCACACATTCTTCACCAAATTTCCTCCAATTCACCAAACTAGTGTCCAGTTGGCAGAATAACTTTTGCTTAGTATATTTATGTGAAGGAATGGGAAACAGGATGAACAACCATCCTGGTTTGCCCAGAACTGAGGAGGCTCCCAGAATATGGGACTTTCAGTGTTAAAACTGAGACTGTTCCAGGCAAACTGGAAAGAGAAGGTTATACAAGCACCATGGAAACATCCATATAAACTTGCTTAGCAAGCCATATTCGCTAGGGATAGAGCTCCATTGCTCTTTTTGGGCCTCCTCTAAAATTTGCTCCCAGTGGTCTCACTGTACTTCTATCTATTTAATGTCTCCTTCTGTTTGCAGGCCCTGTCCCCTCAATACCTGGATCTATCTTCCCCCCAGAGCCCTGTTTTAGAATTATGCTCTCATGCTTTCCTGAGCCCGTCTTTGGCTACCAAAATTTGCATTTGTCCCAGTGCAGTGAAAATAGCCCTGGACCGGGCAGAAGTGGCAAAGGTTCTCATCTCTCTCCTACCACCAGTTGACTGAGTGACTTTGTGCAAACCATCTTTTAGCTCTGGACTTTTTACTCAGAAAATAAGGATACTAGTCTAAAACAAGCTTTCTTACCGTCGGCACTACTGACATTTGTGACCCAATAATTATTTGTTGTGGGAGCTGTCATGTGTGTTGTTTGTACAATGTGTTAAGTACAATGTGTTAGCAGCATCCTTGATTTCTGCCCACTAGATGCCAGGATCATCCTTAAGTTGTGACAACCAAACATGTCCCCAGACATTACCGAATATCACCTGTGGGGTGAAATACCCCTGTTTGAGGACTGGTCTACAATATTTTTTGTCACTTCCAGTTCTAAAAACATTTGATTAAATCAATCCCAAGTAGATTACGCATGATTAATAGTTTCCCCTCAGCTTCCCAAGAATATTTGAAGAAGAATCTAGAAGAATCTTCAGCAAAATATTAAAATATTAAAAGCAGCCCTTTCTATGGTGGGGTCACAGAGGTTTAAATGTTCTTTCATTCCTCCTCCTCCTATTCTTCTTCATTTTTTGGTTTAATATCTACATGATTAATCCATTACTTGGTTTCTTTTTTTTTTAATGGATGTTTAAAATTCAAATCAGTTTGCGCTATTCAAACACAGCACTAGGAAGCATGAGTTTAAACAGAAGAGATTACAGTGAAAACAGGGCCTTACAAAGTCACATCACTTTTCATATCGTTGTATTTATTATATACTATGAAATTCTTATGATGCACTTACCCAAATCAGATTGTTTCAGCAAACAAACGAGTTTTGAAAATACCTTTCCTACTAAAAGCAACCCATTTCAGGGCACCTCAGCTGGAATTAACCAAACCTCATCACCTCTCACCTCCCAGAAACAATCACCCTAAGGAGGTATCAGACTCTGGCACTCAGCCTGTCTGGCTGAGAGAGAGTCTTAGGGGATGAATTCTTGGAAAAACCTAAAAGCACTTTCAAAAGCTTGAGAATTATTCACTGCATACAACATGCTAAATATTTGATTGAACCATATGAAATTGTCAGTAGTTGACTGTTTCTAACCTACAAAAATTTAGATTTCATATGATTTCCCCTAGTAACATTCAGTAATGGTCAAATAGGTTAAGAAACCCAACCATCCATTGCAGTTATTCTGCCAGGTGATTTGACATAGGAAGTTGGTGGAAAGGTAGAGAGAAGCATATGGAGCCAAGTCTTGCAGGTCTCATGGTCTGACTTGACCCATGATGTCGCCAAGAGGAAAAGGCTAAAAATAGTGGCTCTGCCCTGTGCAATGTGCAAGCTCTTGAGGGAAGGGACCAGGTGCTATCATTCAGGTCTGTGTGTCTCACTCTGTGCTTCTCACACTGCTTTATGCACAGCAAGGACCTGAGTGTTACTGTTTAATGGTTATGGGAGTAGGAACATCTAAAGCATATTGCATAATAAAATGATTTATTCCGACCTTCATTCATAGATTTCTTCTTCAAAAGTGTATCTATTACCTTGAATTTGCAAGGAAGAATGCTACACAATGTGGTTGGTTCAATAATTTTCGTCCCAGCTCTCACGCAATTTCTAGACTACACAAATTGGACCTGAAGAAGTGGTTTCAACACTAGAATCCAAGCAAGACATGGTTCCATGTGAATGGCTTTATCATTGAAATAAGTGAACTGGGGAAACGCCTTTGAAGTTATGTTCATGACCCCAATTCCTCTGACAAACTACAAGGCACTGTTAAAGTGAAGAAAAATGTCTCATTGGAAGGGAAAATTATGTTCACTTCATTAATGATTAAATCTTATGCTTAGCAACTTCTTTTTGTACTCTCAAAAACCAAGAATTTGGTCCTATTGTCAAAGCTACACATTAGCAGCAAAATCTCCACAAATACTTCAATCTGCTGAAGTCAAAATTGAAGCCATGAGTGAGGCAAATTCTAAATTTTTTGGATTATTTTTGGGGTACATTTTCCCTTTTATAGCATTTATGACTGATGAACAAAATTGACTTGAATCAGGCCTTCCCACTGGTGGAAAGCCAATTAGAGTCATTCCAAATGACCAAAGCTATTAGCTTTGACTTGAGCTCAATAGAATAAATAAGTCATTTTTCAAGGGTGTCTTAGGCCATTCTGGCTGCTATATAACAAAACCATAAACTGGGTAGCTTACAAACAGCAGAAATTGATTTTTCATGGTCCTGGAGGCTGGAAAGTTCAAGATCAAGGTACTAGCAGATTTGGGGTCTGAGGTCCAACTATCAGGGTCATCAATGGCACCTTCTCCATGTGTTCTCACATGGTGGAAGGGGCAAGCAAGCTCTCTGGGGTCTCTTTTATAAGGGCACTAATCTCATTCACGAGGGCTCCATCATTTTGACCTAGTCACCTTTCAAAGGCCCCATATCCTATTACCACCACCCTGGGGATTATAATTTCAACGTGCAAATTTTGGGAGATACAAACATTCAGACTACAGCAAAGGGGAGGCTGGTCTTCCATTTTCTGTAAGAATTTCACCAAAATGTTCAAAGTCTGAAAATCTAACATGTTTTGATTATTTTCTTGTTTTGCCCTGATATTTGCATTGTTAATTGCTTCTTCTTCAAACATGGTTGACTGGCTTTAAGTGACTGCCAGAATTTGAGCAGGACCATTCATGAGAGGCACAACCACACACCAGCATGTGGTCCTGCTTCCTGGAACCTCCTGAC
This sequence comes from Theropithecus gelada, assembly GCF_003255815.1. Lineage (NCBI taxonomy): Eukaryota > Metazoa > Chordata > Mammalia > Primates > Cercopithecidae > Theropithecus > Theropithecus gelada. Next base: position 48,156,495 of record NC_037671.1, on the reverse strand, counting down.
TCTCAAAGTTAGCATGATGGAAAAACCTCTAGCTGGAGCTCGGTTCCATCCTCTCTTCCTAAGAGAGCATGGCCTACCTAGCTTACTTTTTAAAATTCCTCTTTAGGTAGCCAAGATCTCCAGAGAAAAAGAAGACTACTGGGGGCAGTAGGAGGGTCAGGACAGAGCAAAGGTCAACAGAGCTCACAGCCCATCTTTCTGCCTCCTATGTCACCTAGGGCCAGTCACTCTCCTCCTGACCTCATCTACCAATCATAGAAACTACATTAGATAGCCTGAAGTTGTTTTAAATTTTAATTATCTGTAATTCAATGGCCAGTTATGAAAAAAGTATGCCTCTTTTTTTCTGCTCTCCCTTCTTCCCTTCTCTCTCTCCCTCCCTCTTCTCTATACCTCTCTGTCTTCCCCTTTCTCCTCCCCACCTCCTTCCTTCCCTCACTGTCTCTCCTCCTCTTTTTCTCTCCCCCCCTCTCTCTCCTGCTCCCTTCTCTCTTTCTCCCCCACCTTTCTCTCCTCTATCTCTCTCTCTCCCCTTCCCTTTCTCTCTCCTCCCCCTCTCTCTTCCCTTCTTCTCTCTCTCTCTCTCTCTCCCCCTCCCTCTCTCTCTCCTGGCAAATGTTTCCCAGCAGCCAAATAGAAGTCATTACCAGAAGCACCGCAGCTAAACAGAGGGAAATGTTTAGGTAAGCATTATAATGGGCATGGAAATAAAGAGACCACAATTCAAAGTGTAAGTCATCATAGATGAGAATGCACATGTTTGGGGCTAGTTTTATGAGAAATGAACGGGATGATGCTGCGCTGGCGAATCCCTGGGCTTGTGTTTTCTTAATGCCCGGAGTGATTTATTTTCTGGTAAACAGTTTTGCTCAAGTAGGGCATCCAATTACTACAAACCTTGTTTGGTATAAAAACTAACTGCATAGAAAAATATTGCCTTAGCAAGGTTTAACTGGTTGTTAATCCAAACATGTGGCAGAGCCCGAATTCCAGGGCTCAAAATATCCTCCCGATTCTCAGCAGCATCCGAACGTCCAGCGATCATAATCATCACTCTCAATGAGGCGTGACTCAGAGGTAGCGTATGGAAAGAGGACATTTCCAGAAAAACCATGGTATGGAAACCAAGCCTGCTGGGAGAGGCAAGACCTCGCTTAGGTAAAAGTTCTGCTCTGCTCCTTTGAAGTGTGAGGTTGGGCTGCTTGGGGAGAATGTTAAGAAAGATGAAAAAAACTTTTAAAATCCTCCTTTCCACACAAATCTCTTCACATACAGCTCTGTTCCCTGGGATGTTTCATCACCTTAAGAAATATATTTAAAACAGATACAGTAAGAGTATCCTTTTATAAGTAAAGCAAAGTACTAGACTTTTATTTTTCACACACAAAAAAATTTTAATTGCCTCCTTCAAATTCTCAGGGTTTACCTCTAGCATCCATAAGACCTAATTGTCATACTTAAGATATTTTGCTTTCAAGCAAAAAAAAAAGCTTGAAAGAACTTAAGAGAGAAAGAAAAAGAAAAGAAAAGGAAAGAAAGAGGGGGAGAGAGAGAGGAAGAAATCTGCTCATCAAGAAAATTTAGCTTTGTGTCAAAAATATGTCTCAAAATGAGAAAGGCAGGATATAAGTTTAATATCCAAATCTTCCCGTTTCCCACCTCTTTTTCCATGGGGTTTCCTGCTGTGCTAATAGTTTTCAGTTGTCTCTAGGAGGTGTCCGGTGACCATGTATTCTGAGTACTGCAAATGCATACCTTGCCTGCATGTCCTGGAGGATTTGTTTAAAATAGTTTTCCTATTTCAAGGTGGCAGTTGGCAGTCAGAAAGATCCTAAACGACTTTGGAGCCATTTGAGTCGAAAGGAACGTGAAGTGTCAGCTTACCCCAGCACACAGACGCAGCGGCCCTGCCACAGGGCAGCAGGCTCCTGGCTCTGCACATTGGATTCCCTGCCACAGGCAATACACTCAACTCAAAGAATCATGGCGCACCAGGAGACTTGGCCTACGGAATCATTGGCCCCGCCATCCCTCTGCTGGCTAGCAGGCAGATAACAAAACCATCCCGCCACATTGATTCATGCAGATCACATTTATTTAAGAATTCCAAAGATGGGGATTTCATAATCCTTCTTGGTTGTTCATTCCAGTCTCGCAACCCTATCAAACAAGACCTTCTTCATCTCTCACCCTAATCTCCCCTGATGCAATTCTAGCCTCTCCGTTTTTTTCTGTCTTCACTAGAAATGAAAAACAGATGGACACCATCTTCTGCATAATAACCCGCCATAAACTGGGAGACCATTATTAAATCAACCGATCAACCGGGTCCTTGTCTTCTCCAGGTTAAACGACGCCAATGCCTTCAGCTTTCCCTCATAGTTGCTGGTTTCTAACTCATTATTTTCATGACTCTGTGTCACTCAAATTGTAGAGGCATGAACTCAAAATTTTATGAGGAGTTGACTAATACTAACTAAATGCGTGTGTGTGTGAGTTTGTGTATGCTCGTGTAGGAGGGACGTTTAGCTCACAGTTCCAACAAGTTAATTTTTTTTTAACTTTTTTCTTTGTGAAGGATATCAAAAAGAGTTTATATAACATACAAGCACAGTAAAAAAAAACAAAACAAAACAAAATAAAATGACAGCGCATGCACCCACCATAACTTATTTTTTCTATTAAAACTGACCTTGTGTTGATTTTGCTTTATTTGAGAGGAGGTGGAAGGTGATTACATTTTAAATCACATTTACATTTGGATTTCACTGATTAGATTTTAAACCAGTGATACTTTTTAAACTCTTACACACATGTTTGTTATAGCCTCCTTCAAATCTGACAAAATTTAGCCGAGGCATCAAAATTTTATAAGACAGCCCATTCTAAAAAGTCCTAAACTACATCAAAAAGTCTTTAAAAGGGGGAATGTTTCCAAGGAGCCAAGTTTTACTAAGAGTCTTGTTCTCTATTATTAAAATATTCATGTCGGAGCTAAAACAATGTTTTCATCAGGAAATGTCAGGAAACAGGCCATTTAATCATGTTTCTCTCAGATGATATTTGATGGTATCGTTCCCATGATTCAGACAAACTGCCAAGAAGCAGATGTGCCTGGGATCCAGGCGAGCTAGAGATTCAAACCTCCCTGGAGTTATTGTCATGAATTTTCTACTTCTTATCAGTCCAAAAGACACCACTTCATGAAAATATCTGAAATTAGTAGCACTAACCAATCACCTTCATTTTGTAAGTTTTAGGAAAAAATATGTTAATGAGATGCCATTATATCATTGGTCCATAGCTTACCATTTATAGTCCATCTGAATTTCTGCTTGAGTCAAAAGCCAAAGAGCTTCCTGGAGATAAAGCCACAACTTTCAGTTCAAAGATTTGCAAGTGCTTGTTCTCAAGATTCTGATATTCCTACGTCTCTCATCACAGAGGGCTATCTCATGCCTAATTGCAGAAAAGGCCTCAGTTTACCTTCTTGGCTCTACTTCTTCCAGAGCTCTTGGTTGCCAACTTCCCATGTTGGAGAAAAGAATCGGAAGTAAAAGCTATGCTGCAACCCTCCCTGTGCCTATTTATTTTTTCTCTAGCAGAATGAGGTTATTTCTTGTTTGTTTTTGTTTTGTTTTGATTTTGTTTTTCCATTTAACCTCCCCTGCTTGCTGATTCACTCTTGTGGCTGAGACTGCACCTAATTTGCTTTGTGTTTACAGGTGCTTCTCTCGGGACTTGATCAAGGCCTGTGACTTGGTAACAAACTTATTTTTGTTTCTTTCAAGATTCCAGACCCAAACATTGAAACCGTTTTTGAACACAGACCTCAGCTGGCTTCATCACACATTCCCAGGAAGCTGTGCCCTGTTTGCTTCCTGAATCCAGTCCCTTTATCCAATACCCACCCTTTCCCTTGGCTTCTGGGGAAATATTTTAAAAACCATCTCCATGCTTCTTGAGAATATATAAAGACTATTTGTTTCCATTTTTTTCCTAGCTAATGCCTACATTTTATTCTTATTCCCATTGCTAACATTGAGAAAAACACTCAGGATTTTCTTTTTTCCCTCCTTGGTAACAACTTCCCTGTGGACAGTTCCTGCAAGGGTTTCACTCCACCTGTCACAACCGATGCCAGATGACTTCCCATCTTTATAGTGCTCCAGGGTTAGAAACAGGGCTGGACCCACCAGCAGATTCAGTACAAGATCCAATGTAGGGTTGAGTTGGGCTATCTATCCTGGAAAAGAAAACTTTGTCTACTAGGGCCATCTGCCTGACACCATCCTGGAGTTTCAGGCTGGCCTTTTAAGAGGGAAAGGGGTGAAAAAGAGAAAAAATAATATAACAAAACTGATCTCAGCACTACCCATGGAGTCATTAATGTGGTTTCTAGCAAACTGCTCATAAAATTCATACCAGCAACTAATTGCTACCATGTTCTTCCTCATATATTCCCATATTAAATTTGAAAGAAAGAAAGAAAAGCCCTTTCAAAGTCATATTAATCCATGCACAGCAGTGGAATGCATGATCTAAAGTGAGCCTTTCGTATCACCACAGTTATGTGGGCTAGCTGTCAAATGGTGGATTTCATGTCACTTACAATACAATGAACAATGCCTTTGTGAGCCGCTGGCTCTGCCTGGGCCCAGCTCCCTTTACCCCGGCAGCACTAACCAGCACAGAGTGCCATGTGAGTGCACACATGTGAATGTCAGTGTATCAGCCTCCAAGCCATCTCCAGGGAATTCAAGCATAATCTTGGCATATATCTTTCTGCCTCCATCCCATATACACATTGGCTCGCAAGTCTGCAGAGGAAGAGTTGTGGCCAGTGGCCAAACTCCAGCTGCTGCCTTACCCTCCATGAAGATATTTCACTACATAAAGCCATGCAATGTGCTCACACCAGGCTTGCCTCAGGAAAGCTCTTGTAAGGACTTACGGAACCACAGACTCAACAAGTTTATCATACTTTTTGAAACCCTTTCTAGTAGAAGGCGTCTTTTGGAATTAATTATTCCAAGCATTCATCTAAACTGGGCTGCTCCTCAGCTGGTCTAAGCTTGTGTGAATACATTGGTTGCTTATGCTCAGCTTCTGTTTTGATTGGACAGGTCATTGATAGCATGCTGATTGGGTGTGGCACCCATTCCATTTGATCTTGGCATCCCTTCTGATTGTCCAAACCAGTGTCAAACCGATTATTGCATATTGTTAAAATGTATTAAATGCAATAAGTCTAGTCAAGAAACCAATATGTTCAAACAACATATCAGAACAGCTGCGTAACAACTAGTCAAAGATATACTGGGGTCTGCAATGAGCAGTTAATCTCAGAAGGTCCTGCTGCAGTATGAAAATTTGAATCTCTCCCGGGTATATCAGGGATGTCATTGCAGAATCACTACAGATTACTGTTTCTTTTCTCCATCCACCCTGAGGGTTAAGCAGGTAAGCTACAAAGAACTGATGTAGGTCTTTCTAGTGGAGAAAGATAGCATACAGCATCTTACTGGAGGTACTGTAACTCTTTCTCCTGCCTCAGCCTCATGCCCTGTAGGAACTGAACACCCTTCATTAACACCTCAGACCCACTGTAGCCCCGAGCCAGCCCAAGCCAGGCAGTAAATTAGAAATCCTATCTCAATCAATAGGCATGTTTGGAGTTAGTTTGGATCATCATACAAGCTGATGGCTCATAGGAATTAGGTGAGCATTATGTGTCCACCAAGTCACTAACCTTAGCCCCCTCTTTGCAATCATTGCTACTCCATATCCCATTATTTCCATGGGGGTGAATGCCCTGCTCTGAACCACAGCCCACTGATGCAGGTCTAAACCCTACTGATACCCTCTCCTCTAGAAATAGTTCAAGGCTTCTCTTCTCTAGGTGGCTTCTTCAAGCCCCTCACTCTCTGCTTCCAAGAGGAAAAGCTCTGAAATCATAGAGTCTCAGGACAGACTTCAATCTCAGTTGTAGGCAGTGAAACTTTGGATGGGAGGAGATTAAATGGGCATGAACATGGCCAATTTCGCTTTCTCTGGGGTTCTTTTTGTGTGCATCCTCATGTCAGAGTGATATGTCAAAGTGTCCTGACTTTAGTCTAGGTCTTGGATTAGATGAGAAATATGGGGTCCTTACAGTTCATACATGACCCAGCCCACTGCCATAGCGAAGACTATGGGTAACTATGGCCAGAACCTGAGTTAGAAATAAAGCATCTTTCCCTTGCCCCTCTCCCTTAGGAACCTGTAGCAATGATAAGCAGCTGGTTGAGTATTAGAAATTCATGAGTTTGAAAAACGTAACATTCTATCCCGGCCTATTAACATAGCCTAGGTTCAGGAGTCTATTCACCATATGCCTCCCTACTGGCTCGGGTTTTGCTGCTGACAGACAAAAGTGCCTAGACACACAGGCACCCACCGCCCAGACGAAGAATATGCCTCTGCCCAGATCCTTTTGCTGTGGAGTTTCAGCCACCATGTTGGTATCTTAGGATGTTTTCATCAACACACATTCAATCTCAGTTCGGCCACGTCACTATGACACTTAATCAGCCCTCCTCCTTGGAGGCCAGTCCTAGAGTTGGCTTTCTACATCCTGACATTCCCCTCTTTTCTACTGTCCTATCTTGGAGGCTTCAGATTGCCTTACAGCCATGATAATAGAAGTGCTGGGTGTATGGACAAAAGTGGAATTGGCTTGAAGTAATTTGAGACCTTTCTATTCATTTGAAACCAAAGAATTGCAGAGGAGACAGATAATATAATGTCCCAAGTCCGTTGGAAATGTGTACATTTTGACCAAGACAAATACAAATCTCAAGACATTCCCTTCCTTACCTCAAGGCAATAGTCTTCTGCTTTCAGTCTCCTCCCCAAATGACATTAGAACTACCCACATCAGAAGGTGAGAGAAAGAGGCACAGGGAGGGGTATATTAGCAGATGGCATGGGATAAACTTGGCAATATTTGGGTCTTCTTGTGAGTGCTTAATGTCTTGTTAAGCATCACTATAAGGCCTATCTGGCTTGATGTTTGGGTTCCATTCCTACCTACAGGTAAATCCGAGCCACATTGATCCTACTTTTGACTAAGAGAATGATACAAAATATCCTAAGACATTAAGGGAATAACCCTACTAATAGATAAGGAAAGCAGAACAGCTGACACGTTGCTGGATGCAGAAAGGCAGGGGACTAAAATGCAGCCAAATCCTTGAGTAGCTTTGCTTCCACTCCCAGGATGTTTAGTGGGGAGTCCTAAGTATTCCTTCATTCAACAGAAGTCAAGCAACATCTCTACCTGCTTTAATAAAAATAATCACTCAGTTGAATAAACCCATATTTTTGCACAGGAAGCTCTCAGGGGAATATTTAAGAGATAGATACAAAAGATGAACATTCAATCAAACATGAAAATACAAGTTTGGCTTAACAGTAAGGAGAGTGTCAAGGAGGGCAATATCCTCCCTGACAGGGTGACCCGCCATTCCAGTTTGCCTGGGACTGAGGGAACTCTTGGGACATGGAACTTTCAGTGCTATAACTGGGAGAGTCAAAAAAAAAAAAGAACCGTTGGTCACCTTGGTCCACACTGAGTGAGGCTAGTGACAATGTAAGAGTTAAAGGAGGGTATTTTTTAGAAGGATGGGACCAACAATCTGAGAGGGGTCTGGGACTGGTGCTGATGCTGTACATTTGGAGGATGACATCATGAAAGCAGAGTTCTCCAACTCCGGCTTTGCTTCTGTCCTGTCTGGAAAGAACAGTGATCTTCAGGCCAACAAGAGCAATATAAAAATTGGTGAAGGATCTCCCAAAGCTAAAGAGGGATATAGAGCCAGGATGAGCTGATCCAGCTGCCCAAAATGAAATCAAGAGTCCTGGCCCAGAAACTTAACCTAAGAGAAATAGCAATAGAAACTACCAAACCCTTGTAGACAATCTTCACAAATGGGGCCCTAAACTTGAGTATGCTCGATGTCTTCCTGGGAAGTTTCTTGGGAATGCAGATTCCAGGACCCCTCCTTCAGATAGGCTTATTTGATGGGTCCAAAGGAGGGAGTCTGAATTTTTAATAAATGCTCCAGGCGATTCTCTTAAAAGTGGACTTTTAATGGACCACTCTTGAGAAACACTTGAAGAATATTGGTGAAAAACCAATTGATAAACACCTATTTGTTGGTGGACAAACAAAAAAGACTAGAAATTTAAGAGAGAGAGGAAAAAATATATATATGTGTGTGTGTGTGTGTGTGTGTGTGTGTGTATATATGTATACTTGTGTGCGACATTTTAATTTTCAAATAAGAAATTTCTAAGGTGGATTTCTCAAAATACAGCCTACTGAGCTACTTGCCAGTTCCTATCAGATGCAAGGCATGGCCTCTCCCAGCTAGGACAATATTATTATTAGTGGCAAAGCCTGGTCTGCTGATGCCTAGTCTCTCTAAGAGATTTTTCCTCTGAACACACCTAAGCACTATTCTGAGCTATCTGTTTATTTGTTCGAAGTTGATGCCTTTACCCAAAAGAATGAGCCTGAAGGTAAAAATCAAAGATGCCTTGGCAAACTGAAGCATAATATACATATCACTTGGGTGTGTTTTTGGTCATCAGTGGGCTAGACAGCTGCAAGTATGCAAATCAGAGCCCTAGAAGCCACACTGTTAAAAATGCCTCAGCTGGCACCTCCCCACCACCCAGGCAGCCCACATTCTAATAATGGCATTTCCTTCCTATCTGGTTGCTAATTCTCTGAGATGCAAACAAAGAAGAAATGAGAAAAAGAAGTGACCTGCCAACTAGCTCCACAGAAAAATTCCTCCCAGATTTAAGATTTTTATCTCTTGCTAACTTTGGTTTCTGAAATAATAACTAACATGTGCATAGCGCTTTATTCTTTAACAAGGTTCTTTCATGTATATTATTATCTCATTTTATCCTCCCATCAGTCCCATAAAGTAGATAAGACAAATGATTTAATGACACTGGGGCCCTACAGGCTGAGATGGAGGCAGAGCTCAGATGATCAGAACTGGGACTCGAACTCGGTGTCCTGATCACAAATCCGAAACCAGTCCTTTGAGCCAGACAATCATCTCTTTAAATCCTCTGTGGAAAAGAGGGCAGTACAAAGTACTTAAGAAGCTAATTAGTCCATTAAATAAATGGCTCAGACAGTTGTGACTGCTCTTCTGATCACCGTTATATTTGTGTTTGCTTTTCCTCAAAATTAACTTCATTATGTCTCTGAGTTGGTGGATGCCAACACGTATCCGCAGGGAATTACATTTCTGCGCTGGAAGGAAGCTCCCTCTTGGATGTCTTGCAAGATCCATCAGGGAACCTGATGGAAATTGAGCCTGTCATTAATGAGACAGGGCAATTTGGCGCAGAGAAAACAAACCCCTAAAATGACTGTGTCAGCAACCCCTTGCACTCCCCGTTGAAACAGAGTAGGAACCAGTTCCCAGAGGGCAGGGGCCATGTAGTCAAACACTCTGCCATGGTGCCTAGTGCAGTGTCACAGGCAGAGTGGGTGTCCAGAAGCATTTGTGGTATGAATGACTCAGGATGACCACACGCTGTGTGAGACAGAGGTGGAGGGAACAAAGCTGAAGAGCAATAAATCAGGGTCTGAGGGTTCTCATCCCAGCTCCAGTCTGACATAAAGCAATTTTCTCTTCTTTCTCATAGGTAAAGCCTCTAGCGAAGATGTGGACAAACTAACCATCTTATTATTGAAAAATCTATACAAAATCCCCCAGAGGAGGTTAGGCACTTAAACCAAAGTGGCTTGACAAGAGAGGGGGAAGTAGCTCAAATACAAAACTGAGAACACTAACCAGGAGAAACATCAGTTTCATTAGCTTGCCTTTGTAAAATGATCCTCCTCGCTAACCTGAGGTTGACTGTATGCTTAAGGGTTAAATGTATTACCAGCTGGCAAATGACCTTCTTGAGAGAGAAAGGGGAAGCAAGAGAGGCCAATGCCTTAGAAGTAACTAGTTTAATAAAAATAATCTCCCCCTCACATTTCTGACACCACCGGGCAGTCACACCATCCTGCCTCAGGTCACCAGATGCAGCTCCGTGAAGTCAGAGGAAATTATAGAAATCCATCATGGCTGAGTTTTCTGACCTGGTTATTACTCGCTGCTTTTTATCTTCCAAACAGTCCCTAAATTTAATTGCCTTGTTGTAATGGATTAACCTCTGAGGTCCACAGTAGCATTTATATTGTGTTCAAAGGGAAGGTTGAGGGTTCTGAGCCAGTGTGGGGAGTGTGCTTTTATCAGACCAAAGCTGTCCTTGCTCAGTTCTGGGTAACTCCAGTAAACACTTGTCTGTTAAGGTCACATGAATGTCTAGGCAAATAGAAACACAAAGAGACTCTAATTTGATCTGAAGGAATCAATGCACCCTCTCCAAGCTAATTTCAATATGGAGGAGAAGCAAGCGATGGCCACAGGGACTGTGACTCTGCAAATAAGTACTAAAAGCACCAGTTTTAGAGGAGGGACAGATGTGGATCTTTAGTCTTTCCTGTGTCATACATCTCTCTACTTCTTCTAGATCATTCTCATCAGAAAACAAGAAGCCCCTCCTGTCTCCCATCTACTAAAAGGACCTCTTGACCCATATTCCCATTTCTTTGCTATTCCTTAAAATAAGTTCTTTAAAAATATTAGCTATGCAGGCAATCTGTCACTTCCCTTCCATTCTACCTACACTTCTCTTGTCAGAGTCATCCACAACCTTCCATGAAGCCAGATGCCATAGACACATTTTTTTAATCCGTCTCCGGCACCTTTGTAGTAGCATTTGACACAAGACTGATTCCTTCTTCTTGTAACATGATTTACTCCTAGATTCAGTGTGAAACCCACCTTCTCCTTGTTTTGCTTTTTCCTTTCTGGCCATTCCTTTCCCAGTTCCAGTTCTCTTACCCACCTATCAATCATGTCAGTATTCTCTCCTGGGCCCTCTTCTTGTTTCTCTCCCTCCTCCTTCCCTAGACATTCTCATCTGTTCCTATGGCTTTCAATGCCATCTGTATACTGATGACTCTAAAACATGCATCTCTAGTTTCTAACTTTGTTTTTGAACTTGAGACTAGCATATTCAGTTACTTGTCTGGCATCACTGATGTATCCCAGAGAGATCACAAACATATGCTCAAATCTATTTCTTCAAGTATTTATCATCCCAGTACATGGCATCACCATCCACCCGGCTGCTCAAGCCAGACCCAGCTGACAGTCACCCTTGAGCCTACCCTTCTCTTACCACCAGTCTACTGCCAGTACTGTTGATTCTATCTCCTAAGTACATTTCAAAGAAATCTACTTTTCTGCATCTCTATTGACATCCTCTAGCTCAAGCTGCCAACTTCCCCTCTCAAACCCACAGCCAGTGACTCCCAATGCAGGCTCTGTCAACTCCACCTTACTTGCCTGTTTTCTGTTCCTCAAGTACACCAAGTTCATTCCCACCCCAGGAACTTTGCACTTGCAATTCTCTCTGCTCTGTCTTCTGATCTTCTCATGCCTGGTTCCTTCCTGTCACTCTGATAGTAGTTTAAGTATCACCTCTTTTGAGACCTTCCTTGCCTAACCAATCTAAAAAGTTATGAGAGACTTAAATTCAAATTCTAGCTCCCTACTTTCTAGCAGTAAGGAAAAAATAAAGAGTGAGAATAGGAAGCAGGAGAGTGAACAATGTATAACACTAACTGATATGGTTTGGCTCTGTGTCCCCACCCAAATCTCATCTTGTAGCTCCCATAATTCCCAATGTTATGAAAGAGACCCAGTGGGAGATGATTGAATCATGGGGGCAGGTCTTTCCTGTGCTGTTCTCATGATAGTGAATGGGTCTCAAGAGATCTGATGGTTTTTAAAATGGGAGTTTCTCTGCAGAAGTTCTCTTTGCCTGCTGCCATCCATGTAAGATGTGACTTGCTCCTCCTTGCCTTCCACCACGATTGTGAGGCCTCCCCAGCCATGTGAAACTGTAAGTCCAATTAAACGTCTTTCTTTTGTAAATTGCCTAGTCTCAGGTATGTCTTTATCAGCAGTGTGAAAACAGACTAATAACATGAACCATGGTCTTGGGTTCAAGATCTGGCTCCAACACTACCTGTCTTATGAGTCTTTCCACTATATTGTGGCAGGTAGAAAGACAGTAGGTAAGATGGAAGGGCAACAAGTAAAAGGGAGTTTATGGTGGGACTGCTGTTAGACTTTCTGGCCAATATGTGAAGGAGGCTTCTGCCAAACAGAAATGACCACAGACAGCAATTATTGGCGGAAAGGAAGCTTTAATAAAATTGATGAAGATTGTATATCCCCAAAACAAGCAATAGAACACTCAGTAGTGATTTTAACTTATAGTCCCTTCCTTTGAGCCCTAAAAATACACATGACAATTAAGAATACATAGATCAAATAATAATCATGACTGGCATTTGCTAAGGCTCTTATGCTAGCTGGGCACCCTGCTGTCAATATCCTGTTCAATCCTTCCACAACCGTGTGAGGTAGGTTTTCTGTTACTATTCCCACTTTATAGGAGAGAAAACTGAATATTACACTAAAGCTCACACAGGTAGAAAGCTGAGATTTGAACCCAGGTGTGTCTCCTCCTTGGGGCTATAAAATTTCCTGTAAAAAAAGACGTCTTGGGCAAGATCGGATTGGGTTCTAACTCAGGAAGTTAAGTAAAGTTCATTATTTTGGGAGAAGTCCTCTTAGAGGAGCTGAAAATCATGTTCAGTCTTAGTGTATGTGTTGGAATAGGAAAGACAATCAATCAAGAGAAGAGGACATGGAGCAGATATGCCTGTACTGAGTGAACAGCCTATGGACCTGAATAGTAGGGGACACATTTGGAAAGAATGGGAGGCTGCAGTGGCCACAACACAGTGTGCATATCCTGCCTTCCCTCCTTCCTTCATCCAATCATTCATTCCACAGATGTTCATACAATACCTCCTGTGTAGCATAGTCCTGGCAGTTTGGGGAATATGAGGAACAACCAAGGAGACATAGTCCCTGCCCACACATGGCTAGAGCCAAGTGGAAGAAACAGATATTAACAAATAAGCACAGATAAATGCCTTGTTTCTTTGATCTAAGACATTATCAATTGTAAGAAACACGACTTCATCACAGGCACACATAGTTTGTAAGATGCAGCCCAGGTTGGAAGCTTTAAACTATTGGGAAAGAGATGTAGATATAGCATATAATTGCATAATTGTGAGAAGTGCTATGAAGAAAAAATACAAAGCACTATAGGAGGCGCTAATGGGGTGTGGGAAGGATTAATTTAGGCTGCAGGAATCATAGAACCCCTCTTGAAGGGAGTGAAGGATGCTGGAAGAGTAAGGCGGTTGAAGAAAGGGGCTATCATATGTGCAGTCCCTCAGGTAGGACTCATACTAGAGATGCAAGGATGTGAAGGGCCAGTGTGGCTCCAGGAGGGCCAGTGTGTGTGTGTGAGTGCGGGCAGTGCTAACAGAGTGTAGCCGTGGCCAACAGCTTCAACATGCGGGCTCTTGCAGGTTACATTAAAGACTCTGCGTTTTATTCTAAGTCCATGGAGAACCATCAGGGTTTTAAAGCAGTAGAGTAACATGGTCCAATTCTTATTTTTAAAGGTCACTCTGGCTACAATATGAAGAGCAGATTGTGGGAGCAATAGCAAAGAGATTAGTTAAGAGACACTAGCAGTAGTCCAGGAAGAAAGGATGGACTCTTCTTTAGGGTGTGGAGAGAAGCTGATGGATTTGAGACACATTTTGGAGGTATAATTGAGAATACTTGGTGATATTTATATACAGAAGAGGGTGTAAGAATTAAGGATAAACTGTCCAGTTTCTGACATGAGAACTTGAGTGAATGGGGATAACCTTTCCTGAGATGAAAAAGAACAAACTTTGGAGGTGAAGCCTACAACTTCTTTTTTGGACATAAGTTTGGAATGTTTAAGACAGTCCTAAATAAAGAGTCAATTCGGCACTTACACGTGAGTGTGGAGTTCAGAAGAGAGGTCTGGGTATCTCCATGTCCGCAGTTGGTGTCTTTAGATTGGGAGTTTTCAGCATAAATGATATTTAAACTAAGAGGTTGTCTAAGGAAAGAACATATTGTGAGAAAAAGACCAGAGTGAAAGCCTAAGGTGCCCCAGCATTTAGAGGTGGTGTGAAAGATGTAAGTCCAACAAAAGGGATGAGCAGAAATGGCCAGAGAGAGCAGGGGAGCCAGGCACCCGAGGTGAAGGCCAAGAGAAGAGAGTTTTAAGAAGCAAGGAGTGATCAATTATGTCAAACACTGCAGAGATGGTCAGGAAAGATGTACCCTTTGGATTTTGCACTGAAGAGACCATGCATCACTTTAGCAATAGCAGGTTTTGGCTTGCGGTGAGGAGAATACAGACTGAGATGGGCTAATGAGGAAGCGGAGGCAGACTGTGTAGGCAGTGCTTTCAGGAAGCTTGGCTAATGACGGTATATGGGAGAGGGTGGAAACTAGTGAGGGTGATGAGGTCAAGGGAGGATTTAGTTTGCTTTTGTTTGGAGAGCCATTTACCCAAGTGGAAAGCTAACACAATGATCCACACAAGAATGGTGGGCTGAAGATACAGGAAACAAATGACAACATTAGAAGGGTAACATTCCTGAGCCCCTAGGGAATGTTGCATCTAGAGCACAATGCAAGCCATATATGTAATTTTAAATATCTTGGTAAATATGTTAGCAAAAGTAAAAACAAAGGAGTGAAATTAATTTCAGTAACATATTATGCTCCACACAAAATATTGAAAATATTACCCTTTCGGCATGTAATCAACATAATAAATTATGAATGAGACATTTTGCATTCATTTTTATCCTATTTTACACTTAAAGCATATTTCCACTCAGATTGGATACATTTCAAGTGCTCAATAGCCACACGTAGCCGCTGGCTACCATACTGGACAGCCCAAGTCTAGAGCACAGGTAGAGGCATTGACCTCTGATGAAGTAAACAACATTTTCTCCCTTGAAAGACAGAAAGGAACAGCTGCAGGAAGGTTTGAAGATTTGGTGGTAGGTGAATAAAGGATATTGGGAGGAATGTTCAAGACCATTTAGTACAACTGCCAGGACATTATTAATCTTTCCATCAATATACTTCTGCTCCCTTGAAATTCCCTTTTACTTCCATACTACTTTGAGAAGTCACTGGGCTTCTTGAGTGATACAAGGTAGGCATATTTTATGTTGGAAAGTCTCCCATAATTTTTTTTAAAAATCCGCTTTTAAGCACCATAAGGGATATTTTTATACATCATCTTCTCATAGCCTTGGAGAGACAAAGCATTTTTCAGTGGCAAAGGAAGTGTAAGTTCTCGATCCTAAGCCCAGTCTTGCCATTAACACTTCACTGTGCTGGGCAGTTCCCTTCATAGGGACTGATGGTCTGAGCAACAAGCATAAGAAAGATAAAGAGACCCTGCTAGGTATCTAAACGGCCACATGCATCATCAATAATGATAAGAACAACAATGACAATGATACTCACAGGCCCGGCCACATCCTCTTGGTGCTGGCAGTTGATGCCCCCTCAAATCTACGTTTCACTCATCTAAGGATCAGCAAAACCCCAAGTGTGAGTCTGCCTAGGCCTTTTCCTCCTCTCCCTTCAAACCCACATGTATCTTGAGGTAAATCTAATCCACATGTTTCTGATTCATTTACACTTAACTCATCAAAATGTTGTTTTCTAACAGCTATTTGATGGCCAAAAACTCTTTCTTAAAGCTCCTTTCTTAAAAATAGGATGTTGTGGTTTGCCAAGAGAAAAAAAATAAAGCTGGGCCCCAAAAGGTTTGAATCTGAC
This sequence comes from Theropithecus gelada, assembly GCF_003255815.1. NCBI lineage: Eukaryota > Metazoa > Chordata > Mammalia > Primates > Cercopithecidae > Theropithecus > Theropithecus gelada. The sequence continues at coordinate 48,140,584 of NC_037671.1, read as the reverse complement.
TCAAAACTAAGAAATCTTGAAGTTTGGACCAAATTGGGCCAGAAGCTTTCTCATTATTCCTCATAACCTTTCTCCCCCAGGTGATTTTTCAACTCTCAGTTCAGTGATAGATAGAGTAACAATGCTTAGGCCAGGCAGGGTGCTGGTCCAGGATTGCATTTGACACTGGTCGCATTCGCAAGGGACATTTTTCAGTCAATTCACTTTTCCTCCCTTGAAATTCCCTTTACCTCCGTGGTTTACAGTGGGCCTCTTGTCCACTAAATGGCAGCTCCTTTACTCACCCCAGGGCGCTTTCTGCATACACAAACTGCTCCCCTCGGGTGGGGCTATTCATGGTACTTGGAACCATGCTTCTTTCTTCATTTCCTCTTCTCAATGAAAGCTCTGTGTCAAAGGTTTCAGGAAAACAAAAATCCCAGAGCATGAAGAATTTCATGGCCCTGCAAAGAAACAGAAAATACATTAGGTCAGATGTTAGACTGATAAACTCACCAACTCCCTTTAACTTAAGACTTTAATTAAAATGACCCTTGTAAGGGGGATTAAAAAATAAACACTAATTTATGGTTTCTCTCTGGAATCCTGTAAAATCTACATGAAAACACTACTTCTGGTTTATTGTAGCTTCCTAAGACACCCTGTCCAGATGGATTTTATTCCTGCCATTTGGAATTAAGACAAATCTTCAGCAGCCCTCACAGGCATAGATACTCTGATCTTCCTCCATGTTTGTTTCTCTTTGGGCAGCTTCCAGACATGGGCCACTGGACGCATGTTACACTAGCAAGATGAGTTTTTGAGGTCTCTCTGCTGTAGGCGCAAACTGTGTAGTCTGGCAGTAGTAACTAGGACACAATAAATGTCCAAAAATTATGTGTTGAATTAATCTGTATCAAAAAAACTCAGTGGGTCTATGGATCTAGCAGAATAGAGAAGAACCATATTCATAGTTTGCAAAGCAAGGGAAGAAATGAAAAGTGTGGTGGAACAAGTAGAAACGCAGAGAGAAGGTACCTAGTAAAGTCATTTTGTAAACAACTCCAACCGTTGCCTCTCTTCCCAGCGAGCAATGAATGACAATTTCTAGAAAGTTTTACCAAGGTGACAATGGGTAAGACAAGATAAGCCGGATTTTGTGATGTATATCAATCTAGAGCTATTTTGTTATACCTTCCTGGAGCAATGGCAGAAGCCCACACTTTGGTGCATAGAAATGGAGTTTTCCCCACTAGGAAGAAAATAGGATAATGGAAGAAATAAGGCACAATCTTTGGACTGGGAAGGAGGATTTTCCTGTTTCTCTCAGGCCAGTAGTTCACTGGGCCCAGACGCTAAGACATGGATATCCTGGATTGATTCCAGTAGTGAGGATGAGCTGTCCCTGGGAAAGTGGCAGGAGCCAGCAGCAACAGCAATGTAGAGAGGTGGCCAGTTTCTGGGCAGCCAGGATGTAGGACAGCAGCTGTGATGCCCTATAACTCAAGCAGTGAGGCCCAGTACCAGTACCAATCATCTGGTATCCAGTGCCAGTAGAAAGGTCAAGAGCAATCAGCCCTGCCTGTGCACTTGAGGTGAGCAGTGCCTCACTCTGAGGCTGGAGTCAAGTCATCACCAGTCAACACCCCCATGAGACAGTGGAGAGGCAATATCAGATTATTCCACACTCAGCCAGAAGCAAGATCAGAAGATGGAACCTGAGGGTTTGTTCCAATCATAGCCTTCCACAAAACTCTCAGAGCATCTGAGTGGCATTTTGGAGATGGCCTCCAGAAAGTCTGCAGGCATGAACTCATGTTCTCACAATCTTGGACTTTACGAAAGCAGAACTTAGTTCCCTAGAAAGCCTTGGAACATATATAGGTGACATGAATAATGCCATCCTTAGGAGCCCCAGCCAACGATTTAGTTCCCTTATCTAAGACTGGCACTTTAGGATTCCCCCACATTTGACACCACCTGTCATCTTCTGCTATCACATAGAATCTTTTCCTGATGTAAAAGGATCAGAAATGAAGGTTAATTTGTATTTTTTTTAATGTAAAGAAGAAGGCAAAGCTTGTGTACCCTGAGTTATACTCCTTGATATCCACAGAATTTCCAACCTGGTGAGGTATCAACCCTTCCTTGAATTAACTCCTATTCCATGTTCAAGAGGATTACAACTATAGTACTTGGGGTCTCCCTTTGGGATGCTCCTCTCATGTATCTGGTAGACCCCTGGCCCCCTATTTTCTGTCCGCTCTTCATGAAGAGTGGTTGAGCTCCCCAACCTCTTCCTGTACTCTTTGGGATAGGGAATCTTCCCACATCCCACTCAATAACATGTTAAAAATGTCGCTTGCTGCTCACCAACTAATGGATATGACAGAAAATATATATATATATCATTTGTCATTTCTGCCCCTACCATGTGTCCTGAAAGGAGTGAATTCTGGAAACTAGAAGATCTTTTTAATAAGCTGAGCTCCACATTATGGTTCTCAAAATAATGGGCTTGCACATGTTGATGGCAATGTGATGAAAGACGTTTTCCAAATGCCTTTCACCAGGACTCATAATATGAAATACATTTTGCACTATAGTCCCCCACCAACACACACTATTTTAATTTCATTTTTAAAAATTTATTTCATTTTTTAGAAATGGCAGTGTCACCCACTAAATTGATTTCACAACTCACTATTGGTTTATGATCCAGTTTGGAAAATATGGAAGTAGATTTGGGCAGGGGTCTGTGTGGGTGTGTGTGTGCATGTGTGTGTTTGTGTGTCTGTGTATGAGATTGTGTGTGTGTGTGTGTGAGAAAGAGAGAGAGAGAGAGAGAGAGATGGGAGAAAGAGACACAGAAGCGGGTAGGGAAGGGTCAGGAGAAAGGAAGGAAAGGTCTATAGCCTACGCGTAACTTTGGAGTAGATGGTACATGTTTTTAATGAGACTTTTATTAGTCTCCCCCTCTTGATTTCCAGTAAAAACCTACATTCCTCAGTGATGCTCAATGGAATGGATTAGCCTGGGGGACAAGCTGTATAACAAAGAGCTATGCCTGATTCAAAGTTGGCAGAGAATGAAACCAGAGGCCGCCCAGGAGAGCAGAAGTGTGTGGACTGTGTATGTTAAATGGTCAACTATCCACATTTCACAGAATTCCATGCAATGGGAAGTCAGTAGAATTTAGACAGTGGCAGGTGAGTGTTACGGAAAGAGGGGAGGCTGGGAAACCAGGAGGACTGGATCTTAATCTAGGGTGGCCTCTAAGAAGTCACTTTGCCATGTGGGCCTCATCATCACCCAGAAAAATGGAAGAATTCTAAGACTTGTAAGATCCTGTCTGCCTCTTTCAATGATTCCTACATTGTGTTCTTTATCCTTAAAAGCACACTTTGGCAGCACATACACCTTATCCTTTAGTTATTTACAGTCACTGAGATCTCCTTCTTATAGACCAAATAAAGTGTCATTGTTTATCTCCTTTGAATTTTATACCAAGTTAAGGCTCAGTCTTTGGGACATCTGCTCTGACACTTCCATACATGATATGCTTGTCCCCTTGCCACAGATACGCATACTCATGTACATGCATGTGAACACACAAACACAGACTGTGAATGTACTGGGTATTTGGCTGGGGGCACTGTGGGTGCACTGGTCATCTAGTTGTGAGGACTGTGGATGAACTGGTCATCTAGTAGGGGAGACTGTGGATGTACTGGTGATCTGGTTGGGGGCACTGTGGATGCACTGGTCATCTAGTAGGGGAGACTGTGGATGCACTGGTCATCTGGTTGGGGGCACTGTGGATGCACTGGTAGTATGGTTGGGGAGACTGTGGATGCACTGGTCATATGGTTGAGGGAGCTGTTCAGGGCCTGGTCATCTGATTGGGGAACTATGGATGCACTGGTCATCTGGATAGGGAGACTGTGGATGAACTGGTCATCTGGCTGGGAGACTATGGATACACTGGTCACCTGGTTGGGGAACTGTGAATGCACTGGTCATCTGATTGGGAAACTGTGAATGCACTGGTCATCTGGTTGAGGGGAGTGTGGATGCACTGGTCATCTGGTTGGGGAACTGTGGATGCACTGGTCGTCTGGTTGAGGGGAGTGTGGATTCACTGGTCATCTGGTTGGGGGACTGTGGATGCACTGGTCATCTGGCTTGTGGTACTGTGGCTTCACTGGTCATCTGGCTGGGGGACTGTGGATGTACTGATCATCTGGTTTGTGGTACTGTGGATTCACTGGTCAACGGGCTGGGGGACTGTGGATGCACTGGTCATCTGGTTTGTGGTACTGTGGATTCACTGGTCATCTGGTTGGGGGACTGTGGATGCACTGGTCATCTGGTTTGTGGTACTGTGGATTCACTCGTCATCTGGTTGGGGAGACTGTGAATGCACCGGTCATTTGGTTGAGGGGACTGTGGATGCACTGGTCATCTGGTTTGTTCCTCCATATCCGTCTCCACCTGATCTCTGCCCTGAGGCTGATACGAGTGTATACCCCACCAGTAGTCTCCTGGGTCTCCTGCTGCCCACTGGGTTAGTGGAGAGCCCTGATGGGGTTCGGAGAAAACAAGGATGAATTCTGGGTATTTTTCTAGCTACTTATTCTAGGTATCTGGAAATTTATTCTCCCACTTCCCTCCCTGTGAGGCTGCCCTGAGCTGCTATGTCCCTCACTCTTCTTCTCAGAACTCTCTTCCTTCTGGTTCTGGCAATGTCTTCTCTTTGCCCCTCCCTCTCCTCTCAGCCTGGCAGTGGCAATGACTCTGCTGCTTCCAGCCCTTGTTCCTGCCACCTCCCTTGTGGTTCCTCTGGATGCTCCCTGCATTTGTATAACAAATAAGCTCTTACAGAATTTGGACAATTCTAATTGCAGGGCACCATCTGTCCCTGTTGACACCTTATACAGTGTAAGAGTTATAAAAGATCTCTACACTTCATCCTTGGAAGCTGGTGACAAAAAGAAGTTAATGAGATTTTAGTTGCTTTAGAAGCCAGTAGTTACAAATTTTTAAAAATACATGTCTTATGAGAGATAAAATTTTCTGTTTTTAATAATATTAATAAATATGGATTAGGAAAATTAAATAAAGATAAAATTGGTGATAAAGGTATTAGAGAAAATGTCAGTTCTTGAAATGGTACAAAAGCTTGAATCATAAATTGATCAATAAACTCATGAATTTGATAAATGACCCTTATGGTCATATAAGTCACATAATCAGGGCACTATGTTGAGCCTCTTCTCTGTTAAAAAATATACGGTGTATATATTATATATACATACATATATTACATATGTGCATACATAAAAGCCCACCCACAATGAGGAAATATAGTGATTTATGCTATATATCTGTTTACATGATATATCATTTTATTTGGCTAAGAGTATTAAAGAAACAACAAGTGTTGAACATTTCATTGATTACAGGCATATGTAATTTAAATCACATATTGGAATAGTGATGATTCCATAGTTTATTTCTCAAAAGTTGTGTGACTATCTTGAATATCTCAGGGGAAAAAAGTATCTTAAGTTCATAAAAAAATACAGAAAACTCTGAATACTGAATGTGCAGTCAGATTATGAAAAGCATATGGCCAGGGCCCTCTGTTCACCTCTTCATTTCTTAAAAGAATTGTTCACAGCACTTAGCTCAAAGTTGTGCACCTAATAGATAACTGAAGTATGGACCTGACTGTTGATCAAGTTACACTAAGCCAAGTTAAGACCTTACTATAATTCTTTCATGTCCACACACACACACACACACACACACACACACACACACACACATCTGCAGTCAGATTAATGCTTCATTTATCTGATATTATTTTTGTACATTTCCCAAGTAAATAAAGCTCATCCATTTAAAGTTACATTTCTTTAATTGGGATCACAAAACTTTCTAAAAGAAAATACACAGTACTCTACCTTCTTAAACAAAAAATTCTCAACATGGTGTAGACTGTAAACAGTGACTCATGATGGTTCCAATTATGAGCATCACTCATTTTACTGGGCCCTCACATTCTGTTGAGAATCTTTTAGAGATCGTCAGGCTATTCATTATTTTTAAGATGCTTTCTAAGCAGCGGAGGCAGTGAGGCCTCTCCCCTTCCTAACAGCACCTTACATCTGCTGACAACTTTTGTCCCCAGAAAAAGCCTGACATTTGGTCTCTGAAGAAAATATGTTTTCTGCCTGGGAAGGATGCAGGTATAGGATTGAGTCTGAGTATTGAAACAAATCTTTTGGTAACTGTAGCCATCACCCTGATTAGATTCTTAGGGAACCAAAAAGGCAGCTCCACCTAGGAGTAAAATACGGGCAATACTCCCAGACTATAGCCCTCCTTATTTTGTCCCTCTAGGGTTCTCCTGGCTGCTCCATGCCCTTGCACCCTATAGAGAGCCCCGTGCCCTGCCTACTTAATCAGAGCACACAGTCTGCTCCCCTATTTATGGGAGAGGTTTGTTGGGTGAACAGCCTTGTTGTACAAAAAGCAAAGGAACCTTAGGACCAAAGATAATCTCATGTTGAAGAAAAGCTGATTCCATAAAAGGATTGGATGAATAAAGACATCAGTTGTAATTCAGAGAACAGAAATGGCATTTTTTTAAAAGTATAATTAGTATCCACAGAGAGTTTTAAGAAGATAATGCATTCAGAAACCTAGAACAGGCTAACTACAAAAAAAGAGAAGCATTCAAAGAACAAGAAAGAATACTTGGAAACTTTAAAAGTAACAATTTTCAAAATAAAACAGCCATATCAACAATAAAACAAAAGTGCCTAAAGATGAGGGTGGTGGTCTGCAATCTACAATGAAGCAAACCACTCATAATGTAGAGCAATAAGACAATGAAATGGAAACTGGGATAGGAAAGTTAGGAGACAAAGAGGAGAAATCTACCAGATCCAGTATATGTTCAATAAAAGTTTTAGAAGGAGGGAACAGAGACAAGGGAGGGGAGAAAACAATCAAAGAAAGGAGGAATAAACTTTCCCTAGGTTGAGGAGCAGTAAGAATCTACAGATTGGAAGGGGTTCGTAAGATCTCAACAAAATGCCGGAAAAGATTCCACCCTGGGGATAGGAAACCTTACAGTATTTTAAAAAATAAAAAGAAAACTTTAAAGGTTTCTAAGAGAAAAAGTCTTTATAAGGGAACTTGAATCAGACTAACATCAGACTACTTGTTGCTGACAGTAGATGCTACTTGTTGCTAACAGTAGATGCTAGAAGTCAGTTAAGTAATGCAAATATACACATTTGGAGAGAAGCAAGGGACCCAGAAAATGCACCTGTGTATCATGCAAGGAAGCTGGAGGAAGACACTGCTAGCTATTTGCCCAATATAACTATTACCTTCTTTTCCTAACAGAACCCCAGTTTCTTGGGGCAGGGCGGTGGGTAACCAATGTATCCAGCTAGAATTATTTACATCACCAGACTCTCTTGAAGCTAAGAGTGGCCACGTAATCCAGTTGTGGCCAGTAAGTGTAAGCAGAAGTTGAGCTTGAATTGAAACTTTCTGGATGCCTTTTTCAAAAAATCAAACTTACTATCCTGACTGTTGCATGCCTTTGCCCTTTTCCCACCTCTGTTTTAGAACGTGGACTTGATGTCTAGAGTCGCACACTATCTTGTGAGTAAAAAGACCGAAGCCTACATTGTAAGGAAGCTAATAGAAAAGGATGGAGAGAGCCTGCATCCCTGATGAAAAGCAAAAATCATGAAAGTATTAAAAGACTGTAATCCCAGCACTTTGGGAGGCCGAGGCTGGAAGATCATGAGGTCACGAGGTCGAGACCATCCTGGCTAACACGGTGAAACCCCGTCTCTACTAAAAATACAAAAAATTAGCCGGGTATGGTGGCGGGCACCTGCAGTCCCAGCTACTCGGGAGGCTGAGGCAGGAGAATGGCGTGAATCCTGGAGGCGGAGCTTGCGGTGAGACAAGATCTCGCCACTGCACTCCAGCCTGGGGAACAGAGCGAGATTCCATCTTAAAAAAAACAAAAAGAAAAGAAAAAGTATTAAAAGAAAGGTGGGGAGATTTTACAAATAACTTTAGAGGAAAAAAAGACTGTTATAAGTATGACACAAAATTCAGAAGCCATAAAAAGATTTAAGGAAAATTTTAAATTTCTGTATCAGAGAAAATAACCCCACAAAAAGTCAAATAATTACTGATGAAATGGAAATAACATAATTGTAACTTATATCATAAAAAGCTAATTTCCTCAACGTATAGTGAGATCCCTAAAAATTGCTACAGAAAAAATTTTTAAAAAGACTGAATTAGAAAAATAGGCTCAGTGGCTCACGCTTGTAATCCCAGCACTCACTTGAGCCCAGGAGTTTGAAACCAGCCTAGATAACACAGTGACACCCTGTCTCTACAAAAAAAAAAAAAATAGCAAAAGATAGTACGTAAGAATCTTTCTTTGCCTAGCCCTAGATCATGAAGATTTGCTTCTGTGTTTTATAAAAGTTTTATAATTTTATGTCTTATTTAAGGCCAGTAGCCATTTTGAGTTAGTTTTTGTGTGAGATATGAGATTTAGATCAAGGTTCTTTTTTATGGGGGGGGGGCGTGTTATGGGTGCCCAATTGCTCAAGCACTATTTATTGAAAAGTCTATCCTTCCTCCAGGAAATTGCTTCTGCACTTTCATCAAAAATCTGTCAGGCATATTTGTTTGAGTCTATTTATGGGTTCTCTTATTATGTTCTGCTGTTTATCATGCCATCAATGTGTTTATCATGTGTTTATCATGCCATCAATACCACACAGTCTGGATTACTGTAACTATAATATAAATCTTTAAATCAGGTAGATTGATTCTTCACTACTTATTCTTTTTTATTTTTTTAAGACAGAGTCTCGCTCTGTCGCCCAGGCTGGAGTGCAGTGGCACAATCTTGGCTCACTTCAACCTCCGCCTCCAGGGTTCAAATGATTCTCCTGCCTCAGCCTCCCAAGTAGTTAAGATTACAGGCACCTGCCACCATGCCCAGCTAATTTTAAATATTTTTAGTAGAGATGGGGTTTCACTATATGTTGGCCAGCTGATCTCAAACTTCTGACCTCATGATCCGCCTGCCTCAGCCTCCCAAAGTGCGGGGATTACAGGCGTGACCACCGTGCCTGGCCCTTCACCACTTACTCTCATTTTTCAAAATTGTTTTAGTATTCTAGAGGGGTTTTTTTTGGCTTTTCATATATATTTTAGAATAATTTTGCTTATATTTACAATGACTATCTTGCTGGGATGTGGTAAGGGATTGAGCTAAACCTGTATATCAATTTGGGGAGAACTGACATCTTTACTCTGTGTTTCTACAATTCATAAACACAGTATGTTTCTCCATTCATTTAGATTGTCTTTAATTTCTTTCATTACCATTTTACACTTTTCAACATACAAGTCTTGAACATGTTTTGTTAGGTTTCCATTTAAGTATTTTATCTAGTTTGAGCACTTATAAATAGTATTGTATTTTGCTGTCCATGTGCTGTTTGCTAGTATATAGAAATACAACTGATTTTTACATGCTTATCTTACATTTTGTAATCTTGCTGAAATCATTTATTAGTTCTAGGAGTTTTGCTTATAGATTCTTTAGGATTTTCTATGTAAACAATCATATCATCTACAAATAGGAACAGTTTATTACTTCTTTTCTAATCTACAAGCCCTTAATTTTGTTTTTCTGCCTTATCCTTCAGCATCATATTGAATAAGAGAAGTAAGAGTTGGCATCCTCGCCTGTTTCCAATTGTAGGAGGAAAGTATTCAATCTACCACCTTTAAGTGTAATGGCAGAGGTAGGTTTTTGCAGATCATCTTTATTAAGTTAGGAAAGTTGCCTTTATCCCTATTTTTCTAAGAGTTTTTCATGAATGGGTGCTGAATTATGTCAAATGCTTTTTCTGGATAATTGATATGATCCTATGACATTTTTTTTCCCTTAGCCTGTTTATATAATGGATTACACTGATTAATTTTCAAATATTGAAACAGTCTTGCATCCCTAGAAGATACAAAAACCAAGGATTATTCATGTAAACTGGTTGTGGTATCTTTGCACCATCCTTTCTCTGACCTCACCACAGTTCCTCATCTGCTGGAGAGGTTACCAATGCTGGCTGTGGTGGACACTAATTCAGGCAAGGACTGCCAGGCCATGGAGCTGGCATGTGTCATGTGGCAGCCAGTGTTCCAAGCAAGGAAGTGCCACGGATGCATCAGGCCCAGGGGAGAAGTAAGATGTGCCCTCCATTCCAAGCTTGCTACCTGCAGTGCCCAGTGAGGCACCAGCCTTCAGCTGGCCAACAATTCCTACAAGAGAACAATGTGGCTGGTTAATTCTAGCTATGCCTATAACCATGCAAAGTGGGAAGGAAGAATGTATCCAGCTATTATTGGAATGTAGTATTCATGCATGGAAACTCTCATGTTTGCTTACTTTGCCTTGCTACACTCTGAGAACTCATTCTGCATTTTTATTTGTGTGGAATACATTCTCTTCAACAAATCCCAGACTTTGCCACATTTATCCAGTGCTAAGTCATAAAAATACCCCTAGACCTTGAATATTGCTAACAGGTTAGGATAATGTGTCCATGGGAGATGAAACTTGGAAGCAGTTCCTTTTAGCCCAAATTCTATATAACACTTAAGCAGCCTGGAAAAAGCAGGTAATATCTAGTGTGTGAAAGATCCTTCTCTGAATCTAGGACCTCTAAAGAAGCCAGAAAACAGAGGCAAATCTCCATTCAGAAGCAGAGGCCATCTGTAAATCTAATTCTCCCACATTAGTCATCAATAAAGGAATTTATACATGTCTAAGAAAGTGGAAAAATATTGTTCAGCATTTTAAACTGAAAGGGCTCCATTTTCTATGTTTTTCCCCTAATTAGTGTTTCTTAAACTGTTTTCATTATGTCTCACTCTAAATAGCTTTTTTAGACATGTATTTCTTAATTGTCTCCTTGTCTTCTCCAAGAGATTTGAGTTCATAGATATACTGTACATATTGTTGGGTAAAGTTGAGCTTTGAAGAGCCACAAACCAGTGTAATATCTAATTCCCTCCCCAGTCAATCTTAGCCCCTTAGGAGCAATATTGCCCCTGTTGAGAATGCATGTCCTAAACGAATGAGTGCCAAATTCTTCACTAGAGCAGAAGAAAGGAATAGTCTAAAACCACCTCTAAGTTTGCACCCATATCCTGTCCTCAGAATTACAATGACAAGAATTCTCCTTTATCTGAGTGCAGCTATTAGTGTGCATTAGTCCAGACTCAAGTAAAAAGGGATTTATTTCTATTAAAGAAATGTCAGGAAAGTTGGTGTCAGGAAGCCTTAAAAGGCCTGGAAAGTCATCATCAGGCAGCTATCTTCCCATCTTCAGTCTATTCTGGGAACATGAGTTGCCTTCTAAGTATGCTCCAGGTGAAGGCTCTCACCTGTTCCTGCCCAGGGCTGTGCACCTCCTGCACAGGTACAAATGCCTAAGTATCTCGATCACACAATCTTCCAATGTTCTTTTGCTGTTAGACAAGAGTTATATGGAGCCATTTGTTGCAATATTTGATGGCTGGACTCCGATGCCATAGTTAAGTGGACCAGCTTAATTTAAGACATTGTAAAAATCTTGGAATTATATTTTGGGCTCCTAGTCTAACAGACTTATGGTACCTGAGCCATGACATAGGTATCGGGGGTGGCAACTGTTATATATTAAAGTTGTGCATCTGATTTTACTCACATTAGCAGCTTCCTTGACACATTTCCACTGGAAGTGGGGAGCAGTCACCATGGTGTCAGGTGGCAGAGAAACTGAAGCTTTGTGGTGGCAGCTCAGTGTGCTGGGAACTAGGATTTTCAGGAAAGACAATTGCTGAATTTGAGGAAGCTGCTAACACTCTCTCCACAAACTGATTTTATGAGGAATCTTGATTCATTAGATAATAAACATAAAACAGGTTCTTTTATCAAGTGTTACCAACTGGACTCTGTCGAACTACCCTTTTCCCCTGGTGTTGCTACCCCTGGTCCCCTAGCAACACCCAAGAGGACAGCATGCCTTTCCTGTCTCATTTCAGTTCTCTAAGAGTCAGTGCTGTCAATATTAAATCTCCAATTCCATATTCAACGGGTAGTGCTTCTCTTTCCACCTTCTCAGCCTCAGGGAAGACTATGCATGGAGCTTTACTGGATTGGCCAGGGGTGGACAGTGAGACACAGTCTCTCTCACATGCTTCCTTCCTCCTGTTGTCTCCTCTTGTGTTGGAATGGAGATCAGAGGAAGAGAAGGTGTGTATCTAGTACGTGAATGTCACAGTGAGTTTTCAGACATCACCTTGGTTAGTAGTAACTGCTGACTTGGTTCATTATCTATGAACTCAACCTGGTCAAGTAGTAGCTCCAACAGCCATGCTGACAAAAAAACTCTTCTAAGCATAGGTGGTCTCCTGGAGACTAGGCCACATCTTTCACTTGTCCTCCAGCCAATGGGTTCATCCACTTGCTCTGATGCCCCGAACTCCTTTGGTCTCTGGCAAGACTATTGAACCAAGTCCTAATTTCCCTTCCTAACCCCAAATCTGGGGCGCATGACGTGTACAGGATCTGTTTTCCGTTCTCTCAGGAACCAGGAACCCCAGAGGGACAGTCTTTGTTGCTGCCTGGTAGCATACCATGCCGTCTCTTTCTGCTGCTCTGGTAGCCCAGGTATGGGTTCTCAAGCCTGGTGACTGGATGCCACCAACAGGAAATAAAAAGCACAACTCCTTCGGCATTTGGATTTACTTTCAAGAGTCTGCATAAAAATGCATGAGTGGTGTTCCACCCTTTGACTTCAAAGAGAGCAGAAGCCCCCTGGGAAGGGGAAGGAAGAAAGGTGTAGGGGCCACATAACACTCCCTTATATAGGCAGTTTTATTCTATTCCTAGCTGCCCTTTGATAGCTATGGGAAGAAGGGATGGGGAATAATAGAAGCCATGCTTCTCAGCAGACCAGTGGTGATGTCTGACCCATTAATGACAAGAAAACAGGACCTCCTTCTCCCTGTTGTCTCCCTTCCAAAGCCTTTGACTCCTTTACCCCTGTAATGATGACTTGCAAATATGCCTTTAGGTTGTTGTCGTAACAGATCTGGCCACCGCTCCACCTGACCTCAACTCCGTTGTTCAAATCCATTTGGCTTGACCTTGGTGAGTCAGTCCAAATTTTCAAGAGAGGGACTCATTAGCTCTGCTTTGGACAGAGGTTCATGAGGGATTCAACCCAATGTGGACACAAAAGCAGATCACCAGGGAAGAACATGTCTTCCTAAGTCTATTTATTCATCAAAGCTTATGGCTAGGGTGACTGTATCATAATATCAATGAAACTTAGGCATTTTAGAGAGTGAAAGGGACACTCTTCCCCAAGGCCAAAAGGCATAAGCTGGGACTTTCCTGAATAAACCAGGATGGATGTACGCCCTACACACAGGAACTTCCAAATAAGGAAGAGTAGCTAGACAAGTACACCAGGTACATTGGTGCCACAGTAAAACACATTCAACCAGCAGCAGAAGGTGAGACCATTGTTTTGTTACCATTACTATGTTGTAAATGGGTTTATATTTGATGATTTTCTATAAAAATATGATTCATATAGCTAGAGAAATAGAAAAGATATATAAAGATTAAAAGAATCATCGCCTCCCCATCTCTCTTCCCATTTTAAAACTATACTTTTTATTTCTTTAAATTGTCATACTGTAGTACAATATGTAAATACATATTGTATCTTATTGTTGAGCCTTGTACTTATGCGTGTTCAAGTTGCTTTATCCTTTTTCTTTATAGACTATATTATTTTAATTACAATATTGGCTGAGTTATGGTGATTTCTCTGGAAGAAAATCCACACCCCCACTTTGTTCTGTGGGAGAAGCTCTAATGCCAGGCATTTCCCCTCTCAGGGTGGCAGCTACCTGAATCTCAGACATAAAGCCTCAGAGTATTTAACTTGGCTTACAAGAGTCTCCTTGCAAACTCAAACTTAATGAGGACAGGAAAATTATTACAGAGGTGTTCTTGATGGCGTTCAGAGTAAGGGCACATCTGCCATTGGTCAGTGACAACAGGGCACACCCCTCTATGTGTCTCTGCCAACCTCAGGCTCCCGGAATTTCCCTGAGGTCTTGTTGGTCAAAAACCCAATAAACAGTCCAGGTTGTTTATTGGAGAGGGGCTCTGCCTCTCACCCACCATTCACCATTGCCCTGGGTGGCCTGGCCACCCTTGCTTTCAGGTTGGGAAAATGGCAAATTCAGGTTTATGCGATGCACTAAGCTGTCACCTGTAAAAAAAACAGAGAGAGAGAGAGAGAAAGCCTCAAGAAATCAGTTCATCTGGGCATGGAAAGATGAATGCATTTAGATTACAAGGAACATAAATGGGTTATAGGTTTTGTTTTGTTTTTAAGATTTCAGAATGTTTTCGTGATGGTTTAAGCCCATACAAATACCATTTTTTAGACCACAGGTTGGCAAAGTATGACCTGTGGACCACATCTGGCCAGCCGCCTGTTTTTGTAAATAAAGATTTATTGGAACACAGCCACACTTGCTTGTGTACATACTGTCTATAGCTGCTTTTGTGCCACAAGGCAGAGTTGAGTAGTTGCAACAGAGACCATATGTGGTCCACAAAGCCTAAAATATCTGCCATCCGGCCTTTTACAGAAAAATTTGCCAACTCCCGTTTTAGACCAACATTGGCACAATCTCATTTTCCTCACTAATTTAATAGGAGGAAGTTTATATATTAATGGAAAAATAGAACACATGGCCCTTCCTCAAAATGTACCCTCTCTCACATCTTATAAAACATGTCACTGCTTTTCTATACAAGAAGCATTTTTTAGAGTAGTGGTGAAAAACAGAGAGTTTGAGTCCTGACTCCATGCTCTCCAGCTGTGTGACTTTGGGCCAGTCCTTCAATCTCTCGTGCCTCAGTTTTTCTTGTCTGTGTACGGGGATTGTGATCATACCTAATTCACCAGGTTGTAATGAAGATTAAATGAATCGATACACATAGAGTCGAGAACAGTCCGTTCCCATAGTGTGGCCTCAGTGAGCACTGGCTTCTAAATGTTTGCTTTGTGTGGAGTAGCCATTCCTCTACACTTGACGTTCAGTGAAACACACATGTATCAGAAAAGGGGCAAGAAGGAGAACACGGAAAAAGAGAATAGAAATCCATTTTGCAATTTAGCAAGATCTAAGATCTACCCAGCCCAGTCAGCCTTTGCTTCCTTCTCGGAGCTGTTTCCCAGCTTGCTACACTGATTTTTATTTATTTTTCCTAAAAACCATAAAATTTCTGAACTGGATGCATTAGAACATGGCCTGCGGAATGCCTCCTGGAACATCGGAACTAACAGCTGGAGAGAATGACAATTCTTAGTTGCGCTGGAATCTGTTGAATTCACGATTCCCCCAGATCCAGTTATTTCAATTCACTCTCAGGCTTCAGTGGGCTCATTGTTCCTTGGATCAATGAATCACCAGCTTGGGCTCAGCACCCAGCCCTTTTCAAAGTGCTTAATAAATTAATGGCTGTCCACATGTACTTATCCATGTGCTGAGAAGTCAGACACACACGGTTGAAAAAAAAGGCTGATCTGGGTTTGAAAACAGGAAGGCTAATCAGGCCTTTGCTCAAAGCAGGTCAGAATAATTTGCCCCAAGCACCCAGCACTGCGTTGTCCTTTGACAGGGCTGCTGAATCAATTAGCCTAATTAAATGAGGTGGAAAATTACTCCAGTAAATAAGTTGCCATGAAAGGTAAGTCTTAATTTGGCCTAAGGGAAAGCAAACAGCTCTCCCGTGTCTTGCCAAAGTCTATGAATGGGGAATAATTGGCAATTTATGTGTATGTGTTCTTAAGGCCGTGGGACAAATATGTTTTTGTTGACAAGCAGCTGAAGCTTTCCCTGGTATAAAGACAGGGTTTCTAATTAAGGGATAGTATAATTGCGTATGTTGGCAGAAATGTCACATATGTACCGTGGCTGCAAACATCAGGGCCTGCGACCCAGCTCATCGCAGGGGGTTCAGAACAAGATGGACCTCTGGGGCAGCACCTCACATCAGGCCAGTCATCGCTTCCTCCTCGGAGATGTTTCCCCAACTCGCTACACTGATGAGGACTCCATCACAAGCCACTGGGAAAGACAGGCTATGAAGTTTGAACATGTATGAAAAGGTACCTTCATCTCATAGAATCCACCGCAGGCCTTAAGAATGATGTTGGAGAAGTCTACGTTTTTTAGTGTAGGAAGGTGATTGAAATTACGTGACATGAAAAAATACATATATAATGGTCTATGTCAGTGTGGAGAGTGGAAAGTACGCATCTCCCTCTTCTGCAACCCAGGATCCAACCTCTGGGGCCAGCCTGCCCCAGCTCCATCCTGCAGGGGGAAATGTGAGATCCTTCATTACTGAGGCTCTAGGTTCCTGGGATATCTCAGAAAGGTGCATCTCCCAACACAGCAAAGTTCCCTCCCTGTCATGTTGACTGCCTCATGCAGGGTAACTTTGATAAGTTTTCACACACACACACGCACACACACACAAAGTCTGCTTTGTATGTATTTCTCAGAAATCTCTTTCTCAAAAGGGATGCAGGCTCAAAAGAAAGTAGGCTGTGGGGAGAAAGAAAATCCCTGCTGTTCTGGGTAACTAAAAAATTAAATTATTAAAACAATCACAGCATGTGAACTTCTCCCAAAACCCTATTCCAAGCTTCTCAGTCAGACCTAGAGCAGGATTGTTCAGAGCCCAAGGGGCAGTGCAGACAAGCAAGGCCAACGTGGTGTTCTCAGCCAATTTGGCTTCCTCGGGGTTTTCCTGGCCCCTCGTGTACAGTGCAGCCCTTAAGCCCCTACTGTTTGCTCACTTGTCTATGAGCCCAGCTCAGTTCCATGCAGGGCTTCTGGAATCCTGGCCTGTGTCTTTCACTCTCCTTTGATCTAGCTGGGGAAGTGAATGATTCGTTAACGACCTAGCATGGGGCAGAATCCAGAGATCCAAAAGATCCTTGAGAAGAGTGTCCTTGAGGTGATGGGGGAAGGCTCAAGAAGAACCATCTTTTAATTGACTGAGTACCATGGCCGTGTGCCCTGAAGGCACCAGAAAAATTAGTGCCAGCCCCTCTGTATCATGACAGGGCTCTGTGTTTGAGATGGCAAGTTTACGTGGTAGCGTAGCATGGGGTTAAGAGTGAGAGTGTCTTTCACTTGCTCTTTCACTACCCAGAGGAAGGAGGGAGGATAGGGGAAAGAAGGAGGAAGGAATCAGGCAAGGAGTGCTAATAGTAATCCCATCATCACCGTGTACTGTGCTCTTCACAAACAGTATCTCATTTAAACCTCCTCCAAACCTATGGGATTTATCATTCAAAACATGGCATTTTAAAATATGCCCTCTTGATTAAATAAAGCTCAGAAGTCATATAATTAAATGTTCCATTTGATCTGTAGCCCTCAGCCCATCCCTGAACTTCACCTCACCTCTGACATTTCCACCCCATCTGGAGCTTTATTCCGTCTGAAACCCTCTCCATCCCTATTATGAGGCTCAGGAATGGGGTAGGAGTCAGGAATGTGTTAAGGTGTCTTCCTCAGAAGTTATTAGGGAATATTTTAGAGCTGATATTTTTAAAGTTGATTTTAATTTTAATTTTATTTATTTATTATTTTATTTATTTAATAAATTTTATTTATCTATTAGATCTCCTTAAAAACAAAAGTAATCAATGACTCTTATAACAAATTAAATAATCAAATGATAAATGAAGAGTAAGTTAATAATTCCTCTCACAAATTCTGCTTCATGTGATAATTAATGCTAATAGCCCAGTTATTCCTTCTTGCTCTTTCAAATATATACAAGCATCATAGATATAAATCTACATATTAAAGCTGACATTTTAATGGTTTTCTTTGAGTATCATAAAAATTTACTGTGAATGCCAAAAATGTCTACCAAAATGCCAAGTCAAACTGTCACATTACCACTATTTTTCCCATTTTAAAGATGAAGGAACTGAGCTCTAGAGAAATTAAATTACTGGGTCACATTCACCCAGCTAGAACCGTGCTGGCTGGCTGGCTTATGTGCCTGTCTTTCTACCACACAGCACTGCCTCACATTTCATACAGGACTTGGGGTTGAGCTGCACAGCCTAGAAGTCATCTCCTTACTCATCTTCCTACACCACTCTCAGGCCAGGGCTTGATCTTTGAGTGTCCAGGATCATGAATCTGCCTGGACCAGTTCCTTCATACCTCATGCCTTAATTTTCCTGGTAATATCCCAGGAGCTTACTGTGTGGGATTGGTCTGAAGAATAGATGGAAAAAAATAGTTCTTGTTAAACAAAAATATGAAGTCAGAACAAATGCTTCAAGAAAAAGCTTTCTTTTCTGACAGGTGCCATTTTTCTTAAACCCACATAGATTTAAAATGGGCCAGATGTTGCATTTTTCAGCATTACACAAGGATCAGGTAAATGGATCCATGGGACCAGTTCCTACTCTCCATTTCCTTTTAAGGTACTTAAATAATATGGGCACGGTCAGTTGTTTAGGGAAAGAGACAAGCTCTTGAGTTTGAGGTAATGAGAAGATCCATTGAGAAGAGTCCTGGAGAAGGGCCTGCACTGGACTTTGAAGGTACCCTCAGGCTGCACAATCTTCTCTGGGACTTGTGAGATTCTGAGATTCCTGCCAAAGGTCTGTTTTTTTCCATTACTCTTTATTGATGAGGTTTTGATTTGAAACCTGGATGCACAAACCAAGAGTTCCTTCTGTCTAAACTCAAGAGGAGAGTCACTTGAGCCAGAGTTGACTCTCTGCGTTCAACTTTTTAGAAATGGTAGGGCAGGGAAGTGGCAAGGATTTTGTTTTAGTCTGTTAAGGGACAACAAGCTTCCAAGGTTGCATTTGAGGAACACACAAGAGGCTGAAAAGAACCAGTAGGCAGCTCCTTGTCCTAGCCCTGAGGTTACTCATGGATCAAATGATTCTAGTGTGTTCTCTGCCCCCTTCAAGTCTGACAAGCATTGACTGTCCCTTATTTCTTAACATCTGTTAAGATTTTTTTTCAATTTGAAACACATACCTTAATTTGAAAACAAATGAATTTTCTTAGAAGAAATAATACTTGCCACCTATTAAAGAGGCTTATTGCATTCCACGCTGAAACAAGTCGCAGGAACCAGGGGTTTAGATGGAGATGGGTAGAAATGAGCTGGCTGACGTCCCCTCTCTGGACTTAGCATTTCCAGATCCACTGTGACCTGATTGTGACATAGCCCTGTGGGCCTTGGCCACTTTGGACCCAGACACACATCTGCCAAGGTGAAGTAACAAACACTTATCCAGTCTGGTGGTCAGCAGGACAGAGACAGGCATCCAAAAAAATTATTTTTGGCTGGGTATGGTGCCTCACACATGTAATCCCAGCACTTTGGGAGGCCCAGGCAGGTGGATCACTTGAACTCAGGGGTTAGACACCAGCCTGGGCAATATAATGAAACCCCGTCTCTACAAGAATGAGCTGGTTATAGTGGCCTGTGCCTGTAGGTCCCAGCTACTCAGGAAATTGAGGTGAGAAGACTCTCTTGAGCCCAGGAGGTCGAGGCTGCAGTGAGCCGTGATTGCACCACTGCTCTCCAGCCTGGCCCACATGGTGAGACCCGGTCTCAAAAACAAAGAAACAATTTTAAGCCAGAAACCTACCCCATTCTTAAGTAAAGACAACAAGGACTCAATAACCCTATCTACACCTTCACCATACAGCAGAGTACTTTGAGCCCCTCCAAAATTGTGACACCCAAAGGGGATACAACCTGCCCAGCAGCCCCTCCACAAGGCTGAGGGGGGCTGTCCTCCTCTCATTCCAGGAACCCAAAGCAGGCTCCAAGAAATGAGGGCTTTTTCAAAATAGCATCCTGGGGTCCCTTTTCACCTCTGTATCTCTGCAAAATCTACAAGGCTCTGTGGAGTTGGGTTGGAGCCAAGATAGGATTAACTGGAATTGTAGAAGTTTTCAGAATAAGCAGTTTCCTACTATTAGCAACTTCGCGCCCACAGCTAAGGCTCAACCCCCCTTCCCCTTTCTTAGCCAAAAAGGATATATATAATAATTCTGCTTTGTGAGATAAAGTGTGTGGGGGGGGTGTGTGTGTGTGTGTCTGTAGGCATGCATGTGCACAGTGGTCCATGTGAGCGCACACACACCTACACACAAGCACTGCACAGCCATATCCCTACCTTCACCACACTGCAGAGATGGACATGTTCCACTCCCCAGATACATATATATACACACACACACACACATATATACACACACATATATATACACACACACATATATATAGTAGATATTTATATATATATAGACAGTAGATGCTTATATAAGTGTTTTCAGTACATGTGTGTTTGTGTATGTGTAAACACAGATATTTATCCCTTCTCTTTTTCCTCATTCTCCTCCAAAGTCTTCATCAAATCTAAAAACTGTTCTTGTCCATTTCTACCCAATC
Organism: Theropithecus gelada; assembly: GCF_003255815.1. Classification (NCBI taxonomy): domain Eukaryota; kingdom Metazoa; phylum Chordata; class Mammalia; order Primates; family Cercopithecidae; genus Theropithecus; species Theropithecus gelada. The sequence continues at coordinate 48,119,943 of NC_037671.1, read as the reverse complement.
CAGACTTTCTGTTATGTCTGCTTCAAGTGTCACAAAACAGAGGTTAAATTCTGAGCCTCAGTGATTACATCTAGAGCCACTGTTTGGTGATTTCCTTGCTAGCCTTTACCTGTCTGGGATATCGCCTACCAGTAGTCTCCAGAAACATGCCATCAGCCGGGAGGCATGGCCCTGCATCTCAAGTGTTTTTTCTGGGTTATGCTATAAATTTTGGCTGAAATATCAACACATGTCAACATGTTACTTTCAGTGACATGTTTGTCTTTTCTCTGTTAGCTTTGGTTCAGGGCTGTAAATCCATTTGGGGAAGCAAAGTGTCCAAGCCTAAGCAAAAGTCATCTAATAGCTTCATGATTGTGGGATTTCTCTATGCCTGACCCCTCCTTCCGTCACTCCCCTCTCTCCTTATTTTCCTTAGAAATCCAAGTGAAAAGGATATTCAATTGGATATCCTTTAGTGATTCAAGTGATCAAAGTGAATTCAACTGGCAAGGCATAAATGAACACAAACCAGTGAGCTCCCAGTGACCTCTGTCCTTGGTTGGATCTTGATGAGATCCCTCCCTGGTACCCACATTTGCTGCCTCTAGGGAACTGTAGCCAAATCTGCTTTTTTTCCATCTGAGCTCTGAATTTTTTTTGTCTTTTCATTGACAACAGTAGTCTGTGTCCAGATTTTAACCCCACTTTGTCTACTGTCTTCTTTCCTTTTTCATTATTCAAAATAGCTTTGATCTCCTTGAAATAGGGCTCTGGTCTACCTGAAACATTCCTTCCAGGCGTTCTGAGAGCTCCAAAGACTCTCCTCTTGCCCCAGGGGGGCTGCTTCTCCAATCTCTTCCTTTTGTCCTTGACAGAGCGAGTTCCCTTGGCTGTGCTTTCATTAACTATAATGGAGAAGGAGGCGCCACAAGCAACTCAGCTCAAAGCTGTGGCTTATGAAAAGTGATCTAAAAGGTGTGCTATACATTCCTCAGGCCGGCTGAAGATGGCTAGCAGAAAGTCGGTTTATAGGGAACAAAAGAAACACTACTTTACTGCCTCTTTATAAAAAAAAAAAAAAAAAAAAAAAAAAAAGTTCTCAGGTTTTGAACAAATAATATTAATGTACAGCTTGAACACACATCTTAACCATCAATCTTAAATCTAAATCAGTTTTGGCTGTTCCAAAAACCCATTTGCAAAGGATGAAGACTTACCACAATTAGGGTATCCTAAAGAATTAGTCATGGACTCTGAAGAAATCAATGCAGGAGACAGCTTACGGCTGTAAAAAGAGCAATAAGTCAGGAGTCAGGCAACCAGGATGCTAAGCCCAGAGCTGTGAGCATGTTATTTAATTACTTTAGGTTTCAGTTTCCTCATCTGCAAAAGGAGAGGGGTGAACTTAAACCTCTAAATTTCCATGGGTTCCAAAAATGTTTTGAACAAGTAAACAATATTAAAATAAGCTAATATTCTCCCAAGGCAACTACTTTGCAGGAAAAGTATATATTTATTTGGATACACAAGTTGTAGTGTTTGTTTTTAAAAATTTTTTCATTGCTTTATAGTCATACCTCATATATTCCAGCTTCTGTTAGAAGTCTTTTATGACTCTGTCATTCATAAATTTGTCCAAACTCCTTTTTAATCCATTTACATTTCCTGTCTGTACAGCCTCTCAGGGTAATGAGTTCCATAACTTTATTACGTGCTAGGAGAAGTATTATTTCCTTATTTTCCCTAAACTTACCTCAAGCTTCCAAACTGCCTGCTTGCCTTGTATTTCAGAATTTGATGAACAAGTTCACCCATAGTCTTTGCTTTATAAAATGAGATTAAAATCATTTTAGTCTGCTACAAAAAGCAGCGGCCCACCCCACACCTTCCCCTAATTATTATAGTTACTTATACAATAAATGTGGGTATTGATGGCATAAGGAAGTCCTGGCTCCAAATGCCTGAGAGTCAGGAGAGCCTGGAGGCCTAAAGTATAGTTTTAGAGTCAGACGGGCCGAGGCTCAGATTCCAACTCTGCTGCTCGCTGGGCAGTCTCTCTGAGCCTCATTTCCCCATCCGAAAAATGGGAAACAGTATCCACCTCAGACCTTGTTGTAAGAGTTAACTAATACAATTTTTGTAATGTGACTAACACAGTGCTAGGTCCATTGTAAATATCTCCCCGGATCGAGTGAGTTTTTGTGATCATTAATGAATGTCAGGACACTAGGTAGCCCTCTAGGTTCTAGAATCATTGCTCATATTGTGAACAGGGCCCAAACAACTGGTTGACAAAGAACAATGTCAGCTTCCATGCAGGAGATGATAGAAAAGCAGGGTTGGAGAGTGAAGTTTTGGACAATAGAAAGTAAGCAGAGTTTAGGAAGAGATCTTTGGCAGCGGATCCACAGAAAACCTACTCTCAGCTTGAACTAAAGTGGCACCAGACATGGACAATAAATATTTACAAGGTGCTAGAAGATATTTTAAACCAAAAAAGAAAGGGGAAGCCAATATGCTCTTTTCAGAGCAATGGCCTATGGGTCTTGAGAGTAGAAATTCCATTTCTAGCGCTTACCAATCAGCTGTGCAACCTTAAGCAAATCAATGCCTATATCTAAGTCCAGGTTTCCTTGCACATAAAATGGAATTAGTCTGGTTCACTGACTTATAAACTATGCTCCTTGGAACCTGTATTAGGGAGAAAAGGAAAGAGGTGGGCAATAAGGATAGGATGTGAGTCCTCATCCCAAATTCCATCAAATAACCATACTTGTAAAGTCCTAGAGTTGACTCACAAAGGAATATGGCATGGAATCAAAATTACTCTTAAAAAACCCTAAATCACCCAAATGTTTGCTGGGGGAAGTACAAAAGAACAAAAACCAGGTGAGGAAGAGCATCTCCCATCTCACACTTACTCTGGGGTATGCCGTCATTGAGCCAAATTTCTTTCTCTCTCTCTCTCTAACACACACATACACACACACACACACACACACACACATATGTATGTATGTAGGATGAAATCTGTTTGAATGCATAACCTGATGTTACTACAGTGAGCTTCCATTTAAGATTTAAAATTTGGTTTGTAAAAAGGCTTCCCCAGTTATAAAGAAGAATAATCGATACTGCTAAACTAGACACTGGGGTGCTTTCCACTCTAACGGGCTGGGATTCCAACAAGAAGAATGTAAGCTTGAAATTCAGAATTCTTATTAGAGGGGTTTGGAAAGAATCCATTCACGTAAGAAGAAATTGGGACAATTTGTACACCTAATCAAACAACCAACAGGTGCGGGAAATGGAAAGAAAATAAGCCAAAATATGTAAGCATTTCTGGAAGCATAACAACAACAATAAAAAGAAACACTTGGCACCTCACAGATTCGTAACCAACTGGCATCCCCACAATCAACTAGTTACAAGAGAGGAATTCAGGAGACTCTATAGGCTATTCCCTGAAGACAGCATCCCAATGTGTAGCTAGGGCCAAAAAGGCCAATAAAATTCTATGCACATCATCAGCACGATTGCTTTTTTGAAAATATAGACAATTTATCTGATTCCTGAATAAAGGCATGGTGCAACCCAACCGGGGTAATTTGCATTGTTCTCATTCCCGTACCCCCCACCTCGACCCCCAAAAGATGTAATGAGCTGAGCAAAGCAACCCAGAAAACAAAGAAAGCAAACACAGCAAAAGAAACAAGAAACAATGAATTGAGGGAGGGAGAAATGGAGGCCGGACTGAAGCATGTTAAATAAAGGGAAACTGAAATAATTGAAGTGATGGAAGTTTCCTTAATCGGGAACATTTAGAAGGGATATTACTAATATCCACAAAATTACAAAGGAGAAAGCAAGGTGGTCATGGGTTTTCCCATGGCTCCCTTCCTTCCTCACACTCATAGGAGTTTAGAGAAAGTAGTTTTGGGGCCAGACTAACAAAAAGCATACCCTATTTATTCAATAAAGCAATATAAATTTAAAGGATACATCACAGGTATTGTGTGATACATCACAGGATACATCACATTTATCCATGGGAAATACATGGAAGTTGTTATTCTATAAAAAGAATGCAGCAGATGTTATAAATATATTCAAGAAAGGTTAGAAAAAAATACAGATAAATTTGAGAGCTTTATTGAAAGAAAATGCATCTCTTCGTATATCTTTGCCCGAAGAATAGTCAGTTTCTTAGGTAGGGGAAGTTGTCTTCTTCAACCAAAAATAAGAATCTGGACAACATTGCTTAAGGGTCTTTGCATTTCCATATTAGTCTGCTGACACCTGGAGACAGGGATTAGGTCTTGTACTCCTTCATACCCATCTAATTCTCCTGCTAACACATTGTGTTGTATATATTCAACGGTCATTAATGTTTGCCGAAACAAATCTAATTGCATCGATTCATTGGAAGAGCTGGCAAATATAGTCTCTCTGCAAACCCTGTTGGTACTTTCAGTGGTTCCCTTGGCTACATAAAATCAATCTCTAATAATCATTACATTTTTGTCATCTGGAGAACGTTCTTTCTTTTTTAAAAAACTTCTTTGAAAAATCCAAGCTATTTAGTTTCCCAAGCGTTCCATCTAATAAGCCTTTTAGAAAAGCATGCAATTTGAATAACAACAGAATAAATTCAACCTTTGCCTATTTGTGATACTAGGAAACAGTCAGGGCCAATCAATTTCAAAACAAATCTCAGGGTTAGTGCATCCAAATAAAACAGCGGTCAACCAACAATTTTCTTCAGAGCATGACTGTTGGTGATGAGCCTGAGAAGGAAAAGGGTTATCCATGAGCTATCGGGATTTGCCATCATTTCCTTTGAGAAGCAACCAACTGAGACACAGGAGATGGAAAGCCTCAACCTAGTTCTATCATCAATGAACTGTGTGACCTCAGATGAATGATTTAGCCTGTCTGGGCCTCAGTTTCCTCATGTGTAAAATGCAAAGGTTACTGACTAAGGTCATAATACACAAATCGAGGAATTCTATTTACTTAAATCTATTGATCAAGGAAAATACTGTTTTCGGAATGAAGTTTTGATTTTTAATTTTGAGAAGGGAAATTTTCTATCATACTCTAACTTAATGTAACAGCTCCACAAGATATTTGGAAGGCTGGAGAAGAGAGAGAGAGAGAGATCGTGTGTGTGTGTGTGTGTGTGTGTGTGTGTGTGTGTGTGTGTGTGTAATATGGGGTGGGGAAGGTGAGGAGGGTTGGATAAGGCAAGAGTTTAATAATAAGCGCCCCTTAGGCTCCCCTCATTCTGGAAAAAAACAGTTTTCTCACATCATACCACATTTCCGTGTTCATATTTATCAATGGGACAGCCCTCCAAGAAGAAATATTTCTTCCGAGAATTTTCTCAAAGCCCACCCTTTACTCCACCATTGGATGAAAAATTCCTAGAGAATGGAGACCTTAGGCAGCCATCCTGAAATGGTTCAAGAAGGGAAAAAGCAGAGTCCTATGTGAAAAGAATAGAGCTAAGAGAGCTTCTTCAAAAGAAAGGACTGTGGAGAAACATTACAAGTCTTGCAAGAGAAGTAAGAGTGATGTGGCTCATTCTAGACAGCTACAATCCCAAAAGAAAACATAAGGCTTCCCCCAGAAGATCCTTCAATCCTTCTAGAATTCCACATCCTCACTAGGCACACAAAACTAAAATTAGTGCATCATACACCATGCAGTGACACACCAATAGAGCATGGCAAAGAAAATGAGAACAAGAAAGGGCCTGCTCCTGGAAAGGCTCATGGACCCAGAGAGTCAGCACTTGGCACAGGGTAAATGCTCTAGAAATGTTTGTAAATAAGCAAAATAAAAATTAAAACCCTTATTGTTCAAACCCCATGTGAAATATAAGCCTGCCACACACATTTTGAAACATTATCAGCATTGTTATCTATAAGATGTTCTCCATTCATATAAATAATAGGCCTGAGCTGTGACTGTGTTGTAACAAGACCAGATGGGGAAAGGTCTTGTTCACTTACAGCCAACTTCATATGAATCGAAGGTATGCTTTGCCCTGTGGCAAAAGAAGACAGAATAAAGTAGCATGTGTGGCCTCTGCCCAAAAGAAGATCACAATCCAGTTGATGAGGTAAATTATACAGGTGCCCAAAGTTAAAGATCTACCCAAGAGATGCCATTTGACCATACAGATGGGATGTATTTAATACAATAGGCAAGAAGATAGAGAACAAACTGAGCGCGTTAGGGAGGCCTTCACAGAGAAAGACTTTGAATGGTAGGCATGAAGGGCACTGTGGAGAGGAAAAGAGAGACTTCCAGGAAGTTGGAAGACTGAGTATAGGAACCCACATCAGAGGAGAATGAGCAATTCAGGCAGGCTAGCATGGAGAATCACCATTTGGCAACTTATGCTATAATGCTGCAATAACTGGGTAAATCAATTGGATAGGCTAAGCAACTCGGACTTCATCCTGTGAATAATAGGGAACTCTTACGGATAAGCAGAGCAAGATAGACTGTTGGTCACACAAAATTCCCTAAGCCTAAGATATTGATCATTTCTATCAGTGGTAGTCCTTGCACCAAGTAACCAGGGAAACACTACCCAAGGGTGCCCCCCTCACATGAGGTCTTAACAGATCTTCTTCCTAAGTTAAGGGCACCCTGGAAACCTTGAACAACATCTTAGAATTAGAAGAAATCTAAGAAGTTACAAAATGCTACTCTTCAAACAGTGCAGAATTCTTTTTCTACGAGATCCTCAAGAGCGGCATATTCCTTGGGCTGGCATGGTACACTGCACACAAGAGGAACTCAGTAAAGGTTTGTGAATAAGCAAAGTAATCCAACCATTTCTTAAACAATTCTGATAATCTGGATCTCCCTTGCAGGCTTGGGCAGCATTTAATCATTAGAAAGTTCTTTCTTTATTTGAGCTTAGGTCTATCTTCCTATTTCTACTACCCATTGGTTCTAGTTCTGTCATCCAAAGAAACATAGAACAAAACTACTTATTCTTCCACATGACCACTTTTTGAATATTTGGAGATACTTGTTGCGTCTTCTTAGTCTTTTCCTCTTCAAAAACATCTCCAGTTCCTTTTTAGAGCAAAGGAACCAACGTGCTGTTGTCAATAGTGCTGTATTCTCCTGTCTCTCTTTAATTCACTGAGAAGGATGGGTTGCGTGAAGGGTTGGATTATAGATTTTGGAAAGAGAGGGATCCCTCCAGAGGCTAGACACATGAATCCCTGAACTTTTGTATCTGTGCCACGATTCTCAGTGGCATGTTTTCCGCCCCCACTTGCAGCCAAGACTCCCAATGAGCCCGATCTTTTCTCCCCACAAGTCCCCACGTCCTCATGATGTAGGGTCTCTGGGGGTTTGTCATCCTCCCCCACTTCCATTTTCAACAGATGGCATTTTTGCAGGTAAGAGCTTTGTCAGCGTCCCCTGGCAGCCTTTGCTGCTAGTCTCTCTGTCTACTACTCTAAATCGCAGCCATTACCATTTAAGCCCACTTCCTCCAGGTTGGTCCCCAGCGCCTTAAGCAAGCAAGAGCAGCTGGTTCCTCATCCTCTACACCATAATCCTTCAAATCCCTGAAAACCTTCATTAAATCACAGTTCCACCAATGTCACCACACCCTTAAGCTTCAGGGAATGCTCTGCCACAAACCTGCACCTTCTAAAGCAGAAGATCACCGTCAGCATTTTGAAAAAACAAAATAGAAAACACCAGAGTGCATGATACTCAGTAAATGTAAATATTGTTTCTGGAATTTTTTATATACATTAATACTTTAGTTATATACATATATGTCCTATATCCATATACATATATATTCTTCATGCACTGTGATGAAATGTCTTTCTTATTATTGTGGGTTACAGTCAAAAGAGTTTGATGAACACAGATTTTCCCCAGCCCAAAGCTGTGGCTGTCCCTAGTTAATGTCTGAGCCTACAGGGCTATCTAATAAAAAGAACACTAGGTCAAGGCCATTAGACTCTGGGTTCTCAAGGTAGATATCACATCTCTCTTATTCATGAAGGCATCCCTGCATCTAGTTTAGTATCTGCACAAAATAGATATTTGCTAAATGAATGAACCCCAGCCACTGGCTAGGTGACCTGTGGGACTCAGTCCCCTACTTATAAAATGAGTTTTTAGCACTTTATGATGAACTCTGAGTCCCCTGAAACCCAATCCTAAGAATCCGAGACCATCTCTGGGTCCTGGAAAACACTTTTGCCGTGGCAAAGGTTGGCTCTGGTAACTTCTCTTTTCCCCCAAACTCACACTGTACAAATAACCACCTCTGGGTAGGAAGTGTGAGGATAAGCTGGTGTTGAAAATGAGCTAAGAAAAAAAATAAAGCAAATCCTGCCCAGTGTATGTCAGGTTGTGGTTTGTACTAGATTAATGAAAGCCCCACATGGCATAATTGTGTTTACAGTGAGCTTATAGGAGTTTTCCCTCAAGGTAGGGAAAGGGGATCAGGTTAAACAAATTATTTAGCTTTTCCTGACCTGACCTGGCAGCAGTGATGGGGAGCAGTAGCTGAGGAATGGCCTTCTCAACGTCAGCCTTAACTATGCTCACCTCGAGCTCCTTTGAAACCAGACACTGATCTTCCATCTGGGAAGTGGAAGATAATTCTCAGGCCTGAAGCTCCAAATTGCTTCCGGTGGGCAAATTGTGTGGAAGTGACTTCCAGCTACAAGGGCAATAGTATTATAGGAATTAAAGGTCTTGCTTTTTGGATAGCAAACTTGTAGCAAATAGCAAATCTGATTGTCTAGAACTAGAATCTATCTATTTATTTATTATTGTTACCACCTCTTCTTCCCGAAACAGAAACACTTTATGGAGTTACAGGCAGCCCTCTGCCCCGGGAGGGTACTAGCCTGCACTTCTATTAAAAACAAAACACAAGTTGTATCTGGATGCTGAATTTACACAACAAAAATCCAGTCTGAGTTAACGTTGACTGAATGAATTCAATGAACTACATGTTGCACTGACACGTTTGACTTTGGTCTAAAAGCAAATTAATTTTAACTACAGTTTGGGGAGTGTGGATATAATTTTGCTTTGTTTTTATGGTTGACTTTTTTTTTTTCAGTCCATCTATAGACACTGCCAATTCTCTTTAGTCTCTGAAGATATTTTTAGGTATGAGACTGTACTAACAGGATGTATGTAATTTATTGGCAGAACTTTTCTGTCAACCCGTCAGTCACTTTTTATTTCAAATTACGTGGGCCCAACCCAGGTCTGGGATGCATTCACATTAAATGATCGTGGATCGTTTATTTCAGAAATGATAGGTTGAAGAAAATATGCTTTGCATATGAGAAATAAAATCCCACAGCACATCCAGTTTCCTGTTTCCTTGAGAGCTTCATTTTTCCATTTGGCCCTTATTTAACTTTTCTTCCGTCTTACTTAAAGGTCTTAAAAGGATCCAAATTCAGACCAGGAAAGCCCTAACCACCCACTCCTGGCCCCGGGTTGTGTAAGACCACATTCCCAGAGGGCAGGAGGGAAATCACAGTCACAACTGATGTTTTCTAAAACTCTTGGGAGTTCAGCAAGGGAGTGAGATGAGGTGTTATGACCCACATTTTGCAGGCCAAGAGACCTAGCCTGGATTAGGTGATGTGGCCAAAGTCACAAAGCAAGGAAATAGGGAAGCCAGAACACAAACACTACTCACCTGTCACCAAATCAGGTGTTCTCACGACACTGCACTCTTTTCCTGGAAATAGTTTCCATGGTTTGTGAGTCTTTTCCTAGTTTATTTCACCAAGCACAGAACCTGTCCCAATCCAGCAAATTCTTATCACCAGGGTTCAGTCAGAGAAGCATAACCTCTGAATGGCACGTGTTCTGGGATTGGGCCCTTTGCAGTCATGGAAGTGGGCTACATAGATTATGTCAGTCATCTGCTTGCTATCAGGGTGGGCAGGCAGAAGGGGAAGGCGGGGAAGTAGGGGAAGCCAAAGACAAATAGGAACCCTGTGCACCTCTCACCACCTCCAATCCAGCGATGCAAGGGGTGTGTGGGTGGAGCTGCACTCACACCTAGTCCAGGAACTGGAGAAGCTGAAGCAGGAGGTCTGTGGGAGCTGGAGCTACCCCGGGCCTGGAGGCTGCCCTGGCGATGAGCAGACCAGCCATAACACACTGACAGCAATTATACAGGGTCTACTCTATGACAGTTTTCACGTACTGTTTAGATTTTATGTATTTAAGCTTTTTGTAGACGTATAAATTACATATCCTGAATCTTGCACGTAACTGTGGTTGACTCTGACAAATGCATATGTCCATGTAACAAACACCTCTATCAAGACATAGCATGTTTTCATTACCCCAGGAAGTTCCCTCCCAGTCAACACCCCTCCCCAACACTATCAGAAGCTACCACTGCTCTCATTTCTTTCCCAATAGATTAGCTTTATTACTAGACTAGTAGTACTAAAGACAATGTCTTAGCTTTAGTACTAGTACTAGTTTAGTTTAATACCAGTACTAAAGCTAATCTATTAATCTAAAGCTAATCTGCTGGGAAAGAAAACTGACTAGTACTATCAATAGATTAGTACTAAAACTTTATGTAAATGGAATCATACTGCATTTACTCTTTTGCAATCTGGACTCTTTTACTTAACATAATGTTTGTAAGGTTGTCCATGTTGCCAGTGTTAGTAAATCATTCCTTTTTATTGCTCAGTAGTATTTCATTATATGAACATGCCAAATGTATCCATTCACCTGCTTATGGACATTTGGGTTGTTTTTATTTTTGGGCTATTATAAAGAGAGCTACTATAAACACTCTTGTACAAGACATTTGGATGGGGAATATGTGATTTCTCTTGAGTACTTAAAAATGGAATTACTGAGTCATAGGGTAGGAATATGTTTAACCTTATTACAAGCTGCCAAACTACTATTTTGCAAAGTAATAAGTTACAGGCTACATTGCGTCCCTCTAAAATTTATATGTTAAAGTCCTAACCCCTAGTATCTCAGAATATGACTGTATTCGGAGATAATGTCTTTAAAAGGATAATGAAGTTAAAGTGAGGTGGTTAGAGTGGGCCCAATCCATTATGAATGGTGTCCTTTTGCAAAGAGGAGATCAGGACAGAGACACACATGGAGGGGAGGCCATTTGAAGACACAGGGAGAAGACAGTCATCTACCAGCTAAGGAGAGAAGCCTCAGAAGAACCAACCCTGCTGACACCTTGATCTCGGACTTCCAGCCTCTAGGAGTGTGAGAAAGTAATTTCTATTGTTTAAGCCATCTAGTCTATGGTACCTTGTTATGGCAGACTAATACATGGTAGTGCCATTTTTATACCTCCTAACAGCCATGTATGTGACTTCTGGGTGCTCCACATCCTTGCCAAGACTTAGTGTTGACAGCATTTTTATATTTAGCCATTCTAGTGGGTTAATAGTGCATATAATTATGATTTTCATTTGCATTTCCCTGATAACTAGTGATGTTCAGCACTATTTTGTGTGCTGCTAGCCCAGGGGTCCCCCTGCATCCTCACTGGCCTCTTTGCAAACCATTTTCCACAAAAACATCTGATCCCTTTTACCATCTAAAATCTTTAAATGACTTCCTATTTTTATGAAGCTAAAACAGAACTCTTCTGATGGTTTGAAATAAGGCCCTACATGGCTCTCCACTCCATGCACGCTAGACTTCTTCCATCCCTTGTTCTCTCCTGATTTCTCCTGCTGTCGGAACTTTTGTACACTATTCCTTGTGCCTGGAAAATGATGGTTTCTCTTCCTTATTCAGACAATGATGGCTTCTCTTCCTTAGTGAGCCTGTAGCTCATTTCTTCAGGGAACCCTCTGTCCACCTTTCTAATTAGATCCTTTTCCTCTCTTAGTTGTAGTATCTGTCCTTTACAGCCAGCAAAAAAAATTGGGGGAAAGAAAATACCAAGGTCTTCCCCATTTTTGAAGTTTCTTCTCCCCAATTTTTGACTGACACAGTCATGTTCACATTCTACTGAAGTCAGTTTCTTACTGAAGCAGTCATGTTCACATTCTATGGAAGAGAAGCCTATTAGAAGACAAATCCCAGAGCCTAGGGCACAGTGGATTAGTGGACTGTCTCTCCAGATATTGGCTGAAATTTGGGGCCTGGAAAGACAAACTGGCTTGACATTAAGGAGGGCATGATGTGGCAGCATAGGGCTAAGTTTACAGTTTTCCTTTCTTGATTTATTTTAACATGAATCCATGCTCATAACAATGCTGATTTCACACTTATAACAAAGTGTTGAATAGGAACTTGGGAAGAAGGCAGGGAGGTCTAATTTAAGGGTGATGTCCCATAGTAAGACTGGTCCCAGTCTTTAACTTGTACAAGACACTCCCTGAGGATTTGTAATAAATAAACATGGGGGGAGGAACAAAACCTCAAATCCAATACTATGTCTATGTCTTTAGAGTTGTGAACAAAGATATTGAAAGCAATGAAATCAGCACTCAAACCATGGAATTCAGCTTGCAAGGTTGTCATCTTGGGGGAATCCACTCTGTTTCATAAGTCTCCATTTGTCCTATGGCCCTAGGGAATAATTACTTGTCACAAAGGTAGAAGTCAGTTCCCCCTGTCTCCTGCCACAATCCAGTTTGTGAAGAATATAGCATCTATGTGGAGTTTAATAACCTCCATTGACATTTTTGTGAAAAAAAACAAAAGCAAGTGAATCTATCCCAGAAACACTGCCCATTATAATGTATCTTATACAGGAATATCTTACAATCTTTATTCTGTTTAACTAGTAGGATTTTTTAGCATTTCATTACACGATGTTTAATTTATATTATTTATACACATTTCAATAAATTTAGCATAGAGGGTATGGATAACATCTTCTTTGGAGGACTTTACTCTTCTTAGTGGTAGATATTCTTTATTTATGTATTCTATACTTCGGATTTTGAAGCACTGAGTTTGCAACATTGTAATGAAATAAAAGCAGTTTTAGAAAATTAATATGAGAAACTGTAAAAAATTTAATGAAAGGGGATGCTGTTTTGTCAAATGCCTAGGATGTAAGACTGAAACCCTTTAAGTTTGGCTTGAAGATTCCTAGCAGCCTAGGCCAAAAGGAGATCATGATGCCTTCTAATGAAATAAAGTATTTCCCTGGTGCTAAAATCTGCTTGGAATGTTACACAGAGCCCTACATATAAAACCCAAAAATGCAATTATGTCTTCAGTTTGAGTAACAGAGAAAACACAAAAATTGTCTTCAACATAATCCTAAAATAAAAGCTGAAGGTACAGTATCCATCAAGATATATATTTCTTCAGGAACTTTGAGCACCAGCTTTGCTCTGATAGGGTAGGCTTGTGATAACTAAGATCCTATCATGATGCTGGACAAAAGCCAGTTCTTCTGATGTTAGTTGCCAGGGCAATGGCAAAGGCACCAAAAGTGAAAATAAGATTTCTCCAGGAAAACATGAAACTCCCAAGTGACATAAGTAAGTGTAGAAAGAGGCTCTCTACCTTGGCATAAACCTGAGCAACTTGAGGGTGACTTGTATCCTGGGCTTCCTTCTGCCACCAAGATGCAACTTTAAAAGTCTCAGAGTATTTGTGCCTGGACGGAGAGGTAAGAGGGTGGTGCAGTCATCCAACCCAGGTAATGGTCATAGGTGGTCATTTGACAAAATCATTGAACTAAGTGAAAGCTTTATATCTATAAATCATAATTTTCAACACAGGAAAAACAAGCTCCTGCAATGAAGATTGTATCACAAAATTAAACTCAATGTTTCTAAACAAATTTGTTCCCCTCTTTTTCCTTATTTGTAACACACTCCCCCAGCAACTTTCACCCAAAAAACTTCTGAATAGTCACTAAGTATGGATTGTCATTGAGGTGTCATTTGTTTAATCTATCTCTGTATTTTAATTGGTATATATAGGCCATTTATATTTAATGTAATTATTAATATGGTTGGATTTAGGTCTATCATTTTATTATTTTCTGTTTATCCCTTTTTAATTCTTCTCAATTTTCTGCCTTATTTTGGATTATTTGCATATTTATCTTTTCACTTTTTGGTTATATCTCATTGTACTTTCTTAGTGGCTATTCTACAAACTACACACCTAACCTTTCACAGACTGAATATAGTTAACATTTTATTTTCAGTAAGATGTAGAAGACTTCAGGTAAAATGTAGTTGCCTTACCACTATATGTCTCTTTAAATATCCCCTTTTAATTATAGTTGACATATGTATTACATTTGTATACATTTCCCACCAACATAATTTTTGCTTTCAATAGCCATACATATTTTAGGAAACATAAGAGAAAAATTGTCTTATATTACAGCCAGATATATACCATTTCTATTGCTCTTCCTTCATTTTCAAAGTATAAAGTTTTTCCCTGATATTCTCTTCCTAAAAAACTTCCTTTAGCATATCTTTTACAAGTCTGCTGGCAAAATTACCTTCCTCTTTATTTCATCTTTATTCTTGAGGGCTTTTAAAAAATATGGTTTAACAGTTCTGTTCTTTCAACACTTTGAGGATATTCTTCCACCATACTTTGGCCTCTTTTGTTTCTGATGAGAAATTCACTCTCATTCAAATTTGTGTTGGCTTATATGTGGTGTTTTTCTCTAGATGCCTGAAACTTTTTTCTTTATCTTTGGTTTTCAGAAGTTTGATTTTGATATATTTGGGCTTGGTTTTCCTTAAGTTTCTATTATTGGAGTTCACAGAGATTCTTGAATCCATATATTTGTATTTGCACTACACTTTGGAAGTGTTCAGACATTATTTCTTCAAATTTTTCATACCAATCTATTTATCTTATCCTTCTGAGACTCCACTGATATAAATGTTGTTTTGATATTGTCCCATAGGTCCCTGACAATCTATTCCCCCTAGATTTTTTTCTTTTTTCTCTATTCTTTAGGTTGGATAATTTCTGTTAATCTGTATTCAAGTTCACAAACTCTTCTCTGTTATCTTCATTCTGCTATTGAGCCCATCCAATGAAACTTTTATTTCAGATATTATATATTATACTTCTAAAAATTCAACTCCATTTACTTTTTTTTAGTTTGTATTATTCAATTGAGACTTTCTCTCTTTCCATTCATTTCAAAAATGTTTGCTTTTATACTAAGGAACATGACTCTACAAGTTGCTCTAAAGTTCTTTGTCTGATAATTCCAACATCTAAATAACCTTGGGTTTGGCAACAGCAGATTGTCTTTTCCTTTGGGAAGTCGTCCCATTTTTATGGGGGTTTTTTTTCTTTTTTTTTTTTTTGTACACCAAGTAATATTGGATTGCATCTTGGAAATTTGAATATTATGTTGTGATCCTCTAGGTTCTGTTAAAATCTTTGAAAATTTTTCATCTCTTATTTGTTTTATTACACAATCAACCACCACAGGTTCAGTTTGCAGTCTTACCTTGCTTTTTGTGGATGTTGGTTTTAATGGTAGTTCAAGTTTCATGGCCTTTGCACTGCTGTTTGTGTCTGCACCACTCAGGGGTTAGTCTGGTAGGTACTTGGGCAGTTTATATCTTAGCTCAGTTCTCAAATACCTTAATATACTTCTCAGGTTCTTACCCACACATGCATAGTTCAGGGGCAAGCCTGAGACTTATGTTAGATTATCCATGACATTTGAGATCTTATCTTCTAGCATTCTTCTCTGATGCATTTCCTCCAAACCTTCATCTTCTAAAGACTCCTTTAAACAGTTTTTCTAGCCAGAAATATGTGTTCCTCTCCGAACTTTAGCCTCCTATGCTGTCATGCAGTTTTGCATGATGGGTTGCCTCAGAGAAAAGAAAAAAGAAAGAAAGATAGAAAGGAAAGAAAAAGAAAGAAGGAAAGAAAGAAAGAAAGAAAGAAAGAAAGAAAGAAAGAAAGAAAGAGAGAGAGAGAGAAAGAAAGAAAGAAAGAAAGAAAAGCAAGAAAGAAAGAAAGAAAAAAGGGAAGGAAAAGAAAAGGAAAGGAAAAGAAAAGAAAGAAAAAGGAAGGAAGGAAGGAAAAGAGAGGGGAAGGGTAGGGAGGGGAAGGGAGGGGAGGGGAGGGAAGGGAAGGGAAGGGAAGGGAAGGGAAGGGAAGGGAAGGGAAGGGAAGGGAAGAGAAGGGCAAGGCAGGGCAAGGCAGGGCAAGGCAAGGCAAGTTGCTTATTGTATTTTGTCCAGAGTTTTTAGTTGTCTTCAATGGGAGAGATGTACTCTAGTAGGCCTACTCAATCTTGATCAGTAGCAGAAGTCCTCTGGGAAGTTTATAAATACGAAAGACATGAAGCTATTCAGATTTTCTAGTTCTTCCTGTGTCCTTTGGGTAATTTGTATCTTGCATGTGTTCATTTAATTTTAGCTATCAAATTTGTTGGTATATAGTTGTTCACAATATTTCTTTATTATTTTGTAATGTCTTACAGTATATCCTGATAAATTCTCTTTCATTCCTTATTATCTGGTTTTTTTTGGGGGGGTTTTGTTTTGTTTTGTTTTGTTTTTTTGTTTGTTTTAATTTTTCTCCCTTTACCCTGATCAGTTCAAATCTAAGGCTTAAACAACTTTGGTGATTTTTTCAAGCAACGAATATGGAGTTTTGTTGATATTCTACTTAGTTGTTCATTGTTTCATTAATTTCTGCTCTTAATTTTACTATTTCTTTTATTTCACTTATTTAATATGTCCTTTTTCTAACTTCTCAAGGTTGAAAGGTTAAATTATTGATTTTACACCTTTCTTTTTTCTTAGATATGCATTTAAAGCTATAAATTCCCTCTAAGCACCACTTTAACTGCATCTCACAAAATCTGTTACTGTGTTTTGCTTATAAGTCAGTACAAAATGCTTTCTCACTTCCCTTGTAATTTCTTCTTTCATCCATGTATTATTTGTGTTGATTAATTTTCAAATATTTTGGAATTTTCCAGTCCTCTTTTTAAAATTTATTTGTAATTCAATTCCACAGTAGTAAGAATATATACTCTATACGATTTCAGTCTTTTAAATATTTACTGAAACCTGTTTTGCAGCCCAGAATAAGATCTGGCTTAATTAAAGTTTCAGATCTTGAGAAGAATTTACACTCTGCAGTTATTTGGTGAAGGTATAAATATTAATTAGGTCAATTAACCTAATTGATATCAAAACTACCAATTATTGATAGTTTTAAGGAGAGTCTTCAATGTCTTAACTGATTTTCTACTTGTTCTATCAATTACTGAAAGAAAGTGTCAAAAATCTCTGATTATTATTGTAAATCTGTCTTTTACTTCCTTAGTCCTGTAAGTTACTTGCTTTATGTATTTTGCAGTCTAGTTATTAGGCACATGTATATTTAGAATTATCATGTATTTATTATGCATTGACCCTGCTATAATTTTGAAATGTCTCTCTTTGTCCCTGGAAATACTCCTTATTCTGAAGTCTGTCTTGTCAGATACTAATAGCCATGCCAACTATTTTATAATTAATATTTGCCTTGTATATCTTTTTACATCTTTTTACTTTTAATCTATATGTATTTACAATGAAAGTGGGTTACTTACAGGCAGCACAGTTTTGGGTCTTTCTTCTTAATTCAGTCTTAAGAATCCTACCTTTTAAAAGAAGTGGTTAGTCCATTTACATTTAGTATAATCATTGGTATGGTTAGATTTAAGTCTAGCAGCATTTCTATTCATTTATTTGTCCTATCTGCTGTTTTCCTGTCTTTTTTGGATTTGAGTTCATTTTGCCGTATCAGTTGGCTTTTCATCTATTCCATCTTGTGGGGTTTTTTGTTTGTTTGTTTGTTTTTAGTTAAGATTTACAATATGTAACTTTAACATATCATGTTCTGCCAAAAAGCAAGATTTGATTATTTCATGTATAATGTAGGAGCTTTACTCACCTCTTGTACTTTGAATAAATTTTAATTCTCCATTTGCTATAAACCCCAAAACATATTGTTGCTATTTTTGCTTTAAGCAGTCTGTTAGTCTTTAGGGAAAACTAGGTAAAAAGAAAAAAAGTCTTTTACATTTACAATATATTTAGCATTTCTGGATCTCTTTATTACTTCTTCTAGCTCTGAGATTCTACCTAGAATCATTTTCTTTCTGACTGAAAGTCTTTAATTTTTTTTCTGGTGCTGGTTTGGGAGGTGACAAATTCTCTGAGCTTGTTTATGCTAAAATGTCTTTTATTGTACCTTAATCTTTGAAAGGTATTTGCATTTTTGTGGGATACAGAATTCTTCATTGATTTTTTTTTCTTTTAGTATTTTAAAGATGCTTTCTTTTGTCTTCTGGGTTGTGTTGTTTCTAATGAGAATTTAGCAGTCAATTTTATGACTGTTCTGTTTGTAGAATGTCTTTTTTCTTTTATGAATTTATCTTTAGTTTTAAGCATTTTGATTATTATATGGCTAGCTTTGTCTTCATTCTGCTTAGGATTCATTAAGTTTTTGCCCCATTCTTTCTATCTTTTCTTTCTGGGATTCCAATTACACACATTAGACAACTTAGTATTGTCCCACAGATCACTGATGCTGGGTTTGTTTGTTTGTTTGTTTGTTTGGTTTTTGGTTTTTGGTTTGTTTTTTTTTTTTTTTTGCTTGTTTCTTCTTTCTGTATGCTTCATTTTTGATAATTAATCTCCCTGTTGTCAGGCTCATTGATCTTCTGTTCTGCAGTGCCCAATATATTGTCAAGCCTGTATATTGATTTTTTTCATACCTGACATTGTATTTTTTAACTCTAGAATTTCCATTTGATTCTTTGTTTATGTATAATTTCCATTTCTCTATTGGGATTTCCCATTTTTAATATATTTCATATATTTTTAGAAATCGTTGACTATATTAAAATAGGATTTTTTAATCCTTGTCTGCCAATTTCAACAGCTCTGTGATCTGGGTTTATTTATATTGATTAATTTTTCTCCTAGTTATAAATCATATTTTCCCATATTTATCAGTTTTTTTAATTGCATAGTGGACAGTGTGGCTACTACATTGTTTTAAGGCTTTGGTGGACAAAATCCTTTAGAAAGAATATACCATATTTCATTGATTCTAAGAAACTAACTTTTCCATTTTAAGTTTTCTGAAATTAAGATGCATCCAATAATTGATGGCATATCATAATTTAATTTTTCTTACTTTTACATAAAATAGTAATAGATTTTTAAATTGGTGGCACTTAGATTTGATGAAATATGGTACTAATGTTCATTCCACCAACAACACAGGAAAGTTATTCTGAAAAAATTCATCAACATCAATAATTTTTTCCCAACATAATAGATGAAGAATATATAACTTTATTCCTATTTGTGTTCCTTGATTACCATGAGGTCATTTTATAGATTAAAAAACCTGGGAATGAGGAAAGCAATTAACAACCTGATATAAGTCCTTCCTCATCCCCTCTACCCTACATACTTTGGGCTAAATTTTACTAATCTGGGAAATACAAGAATCTCAGGACAGCTGCTTTTTGCTATTTTTCTCCAGGCAAAACAAAAGTAGTAATTACGTACTGTGAGGGCAGATTCTCAAGCCAAGATGCATTAGAACATGTACACAAGTTGTTAAAATATTGACAATGCTTTCTATGCAGGTTGGTAAACAATCACTGCCTAAAGACGCCCAAGTGTTCCAAGACATCTACAGCTATCCCAGCCATTCCCGTGGTTCTCCAAGACCATCCAGTTATCCAGCAACGAAAGGATTAATGTCTAGTTCAGTAGATATAGGACCCTTTGAAACCTGCTCCAATTCTATGATCAACATCTTTTTGTTTGGTTAGTGTGTGTGCCATACTAGTTACTGAATCTTTTGAATATCACCCCTGTTGAGTATCAAAGATTAATTGGCTAAACTGATCCCAGCTTATCTATTCAGGAACAATTCAGTGGAAGAGGAAAAAGAATAACTCAAAAGTGGCAAGAGAAAATATATGAAAGAGAAGTCTGTGTGCTTACCACATTGACATGCCTGGGATAGCCAAGAAGTATCTTGAGGCTTCAAGACCTCTGGGAAAAACATGGAAATTCAATCAATCAGACATCTGCTGAATGCCTGCCAGTGTCCTATGGAGTATTCATGGGGGAGCAACAAGGGCACAAATTTCCCTCATAGAGGAATTTAAGATCTAGTGGGAACAGGAAGGCCACGATTGTACAAAAGGGTCCCAAAGGCAACCCTTCCCCCATTTCATATTATTGGCAATGGTTAGCCCTTAAGAGAAGCCAGATGAGTAATGGGATGAGAAAGGCATTGATCTGCCATAAATCCTCAGAGCTACCACAAGCACTGCCACCTACTCTTTGACCTTGAAATATATCCATTGAAAGAAGCCAAGAAGTGGATATCATGTTCAAAAGTGGGACAAAAAACAGGTAGCCTAGAATCCTAAATGTTGTCCCTTAAAACCTTTCATTTCACTCTTTGGGATTTTGTTTGCCTAAAAGATAAATTCTGTTTATCCTGTTGGTCATTTGGTTAGCATTATTTATTGCCTACTTCAGGAAGGGCACAGTTTGGTTCCTGAAAAGCCATACAGACAGTAGGGCAAGGACAAAATGAGACTCAGAACAACTGAATATCTGATGTTTTTACAATAGGAAAGCATCATGAGCTTTGTGAGCATTTCTTCAAGGGAATTACATAGTGTCAGAGTAGGAAGAGATTCACGTCTGAGTTAACAAAGGAGAATCCCAAGACCTGAAGCATTGTCCCATTTCTGGCCCTTTAAATATACCTGGACTCCTACAAGACAACATACCAGGTACATAGGAACTGGTTTGCATAGACTCAGCTGATCCAGCCTCAACAGTTCCAACTCCAGATCTTTGCCTAGGACCCATGCTTGATCGCCTTTGACCTGCTGCTGCTTCTTGATCTGCTGCTGCTTCCCTGGCTGTGTACTCAAACTCTTCACACAATGCCTTTGATTAATTACTGTGCTTGATTTAGGAGAAGACAGAGTCTGGCCTCTTGGATTTCCCAGACAGACCAATATCACTCACTGAGTGCAACCCCCTCCTGCCACCAGAGCTCATGCACTGAGAAGAGACTTGCTAAAGACTTAGACAGAGAAAGCCGATAGTAAAACTGCACCCAGAATCAAGGCAAATCATTCTGCAAATACCGAGTTCTTCCCTTCCTCAAAACTGAAGCAACTTAGCAACAAAAAAAATTCTGCAAGTTAACAACTTTCCTACTATTTGTGGGAGAAGGAAAGATCTCTCTAGTTCAGTAATGTTTTGAAATACCAGGAGTTTTCAAGGTGCAAATCACTACATTTATATTTACTTACAGTGTAGAACCTACAAAAGAAAGATAAACAGCATAATACAACTGTAAGTAAACAACAACAACAAAAAAAGTAAGTTCACGTTCTATCCACCCCTATCTCCACCATTGTCACCACCACCATTCAATTAAACACTAAAGCTTTTTAAAAATCATACCTGCTCTCCAGGATCTTACAATTGTACTTGAAATGATAAGTGTAAAAACTAGAGATAAACTAATTATCATAAGTTATTTTAAAAAACACTTAATTCTTTAACTTTTTAAGCTCTTGTTAAAAGCATTAAAATTCTAATTCTTTTAAAATGGATTTGGAGCATCTAAGATCAACACACCATATTATTTTGGTCAATTTAGTCCACCAGCAAAAAAGCAAAGTAGTCAAACCACTGATTTAGAATTGTATGGATGCCTCCAAAAAAGTAAAGCAAACTGATTATATAAGGCTGTGTAGATGCTGCCAAAAAAGTCATCACCAAAATTGCCCACTTTTCATGATTGTAGAAACACAGGCTTATTGAGGAATGTCCATCAACAATGATAAAAAAAAAAAAAAAGAACTTCCGTCTCTCTCCTGCTTTGTACTGGAGGGTCGGTTAGTAAGAATCTCAGATGAGTAGAGAAAGACCTATTAAAAAATTGAATTCCTGTCTACACAATGCCAAAACATCTAGAAAGTCTGGTTTAAAAAAAAAATGTCAACCCAGATGTTTGGCACTGCATAGACAAAACATCCAGATGACTGGCTGAACTTGTGAATAAACTGCTGAAATGCACCAGATGTTCTGGATTCTTAGGGCTTCAAGGCCTAGCAGTCCTTGGGGACATCAGGAGAAAGCAATTGTCCCCACTGGACCTTCACCACCTGCATGCCTTCCCTGGAAACTGCAGCGGGTGTGAGCAGGGTTTAAATTAAAAACGTCAACAACCACCTTAGAAAAACCAAGTGAAAAGTACAAGAAGGGCATAATGTGATATCTATCTGAAATCCACATTTTGGGAAGTCACTGAGTCACACTGATCTTGAGGCATTGTGGTTGTACTTTTAAAGATTTTTTTCCCCCTCAAGACTTTCTCTTTCAGCCCAAGCTCTGGCCTACCCTTTTCCAACCCAGGGTGCTGTGGATTGTTTTCTAGGCAGCCGTTGAAGCTGAAATGTAGAGCCTTCTCTTTCCCCATCATTTTGCCTCTTCATTGCTCCTTTCTTCACACCTCGTTTTATGGCTTTCCTTTCCTACCATGTGCAAAGTGAGAAAGGGAGCATAACAATCATGCCAAGGATTCTTCTGGTACAGCCGAGAAATGGGCAGCCCTGGCAGAAAAGGCTCAGTGCTGGCAATGGCAGGGCCAACGAGGAAGGAACGGCAGGCACGGGGTACAGAGATCCAGGCACAAGGAACAGAGACACTGCAGGATGCTGCCCCACCCAGAGGACACCCAAGGGGCTGGTGGCCAACGGGGCTCAGAGCAGCACTTAGGAGGATGTTAATTGACAGGGTGGGACGGAACCACAGAACCCGGAGTCTCCTCCAGCCAATTTGTCTAAAATGGCGCTTGCAGGAAACTGAGGGCAACAGAAAAGAAAAAATCTCAAAAAACACCATGTGATTACTAAGCTCCCAACTGTATTTAAAAAACAGCTTTGGCTTCCGGCAGAAAGTTCTGCTATGCATTTAATCTGTTATATAATTTTTGTTTTCAGAAAGGGGTTTGTTTTGTTTCTTTTTTAAAATGTCATTAAAAGATTTCCTTCGTGTCAGTATTTTCTGGGCCTTCCCTGGGACAATTTATGCTGTTTTGTAAAAAAGGAAAGAGAGAGAAAGAAACGAAACGAAAAGAAAAGAAGAAAAGAAAAGAGAGAAAGGAAGGAAGGAAGGGAGGAAGGGAGCAATGAGAGGAGGGAAAGAAGGAAAAGAAAGGGCAAAGACAGACTTCTCAAAACAATCTTTCTACTGCCACTGGAGGGGGACTTGACTCATTAGGATACAATTAATAAGACATGGGAAGTGATGTGGGAAAGAAAATAGAAAAAGAAATAATTCCTCGTTTTCCTCATGAAGTTGGTTCCAGTGTTTGCTGGGAGGAAGGAAATCAGAATACTAACTGGAAAGTTAAAAGAACATCAGTTACACTCCCACCTCAACCCCAAGACAGACGGGACACACCCGGGTTTCACTAATACTAAAAGATGGCAGAGACAGGCAGGAAAATTTAAATACAAAAATATAGAGTATTATTTTCCTCTCTTTGGATTAAATAAAAATCCCTTCTCCTATTTCTAACCACCCCCCACCCCTGTCTTCCTTTCCCCTCCCCTTACCCTCTCTTCTCTCAGGGATTGGCTTTATTTAAAAAACTATATTTCTGCCCAGGCATTCAAAAATGCTGAGTGCCTCAAGCAAAGTAGTAGAATAAGCATGTTTCTTACTGTTTCTTGGCAACTCTGAGGCCCAAGACCTGCTTCCAATTAGAGATCATGTGGCTTCAGTTTAGTATTATCATGAAAATGAAATTACCACTTTAGAAAAGTCAAGTTATTTTGGAAGTGAAAACTGCAGGTCAGAGCCCACCAAAATTCCAAAAAATTTGCTCAAGAAACATCTTGTTGAAGGGTCAAAAAGGCCTGGCTGATAAACATCCTGGGGTTGTGACTTGTGCCATTCCTCTAGCAGGCCTCCCTTGGCCCTATTGTGAAGGTCAAGCTCATCGTCTTGCAAGAAAAGGCATCCTTCTGATGGTAGGTCCAAGCTTACCCTGTTTGCAGAGAGACAGCACCAGCTTCTCAGCTCCTCCTGCCATGCTTGAGCTGCTGATCTTGACCACTGCCCCGGCTGGTACATACCTACCTTAGCTAGCTTTTTCTCTCTACTAAGGTTTATATCTTCCCTCCCCAACAAGATTGTAAATTCCTGAGAGCAAGGTCCATGTCTTTCCTTTTTTGTAGTTACATAAATTGTTAGAATAGG
Source organism: Theropithecus gelada (assembly GCF_003255815.1). Lineage (NCBI taxonomy): Eukaryota > Metazoa > Chordata > Mammalia > Primates > Cercopithecidae > Theropithecus > Theropithecus gelada. The sequence goes on along the minus strand of NC_037671.1, from coordinate 48,095,638 downwards.
AAGGAATCTCGTCCAATCACTTAACTTGAAAGCTAAGGCCTACTAACTAGTTTCTGGCAGAAACATCGTGAGGACTAAGGCCTCTGGCTACATCAGGATCCTCCCTGAACCCACAGACTGCCTTACCACCAGGGTGAGCTTGAGATGCTTTATTGACTAGACATGGAAAACCTTGCATACCAACACAATGGTTAAGACCCTAGAGATTCAGAAGCACAAGGTTCAATCCCTGGGGCCTCCACTAACTACCTCTGTAACTTGAGACAAATTGCTTTACTTATTTGAGCCTTCATTTATTCATCTGTAAAACTGGGAAAATATAAATATCTACTTTGTTGGTTTACTGAGGATTAGACAAGAGAATATATGGAAAGTACTTAGTCCATGTGCATACAGTTAGTAAGCATCAAACAAATGGTTATTGTTGTGTTATCATTATTATTACTATTATTATATTATTTGGAATGTGTTTGACAGAACCCAAACACAGAAGTGTGTCTCTGTGTGTGTATGTATGTGTGTGTGTGTGTGTGTGTGTGTCTGTTTTATAGAAAGCTCCACAGCATGTCCTATGAAAACATGGGTTTGTTTAGAGGAAATGGCCTGTGTCAGCTTTCTGGAACCACCTCTGTGTCAGCTTTCTGGAACAATCTCTGTTATTATGAAATTCCAGGAACTGGAATAAAATAGCAAGGGAGTGGGGGAGACAGCCAATGGGTTCTTCACAATGCAACTTGAACCAACCAGCTGGCAGGTCAATAATTTGTTGAACACACATTGTGTATCAGGCACTGTCAGATGCTTTAGGAAATTCAGGAAATGTTAAACACAGGCTCTTCAAATATGTACACTCTAGTTACAGATACAGGGTGAATGGAAAGAGAACTGAAATTCCAGCTATGTGTAATGTGTCTCATGGGATCTATTGACAAGTGCTAAAGAAGTTCAGAAGAAATAGAGATGGTTTCCAGGTGGTATGGGCAAGGAAGATGTCATAGAGAGGGTGAAACTTAAGGTGGATCGTGAAGGACTGGGAAGACTCAACCAGGTAAAAGATGAGAAAACAGTGTTCCTTGCGCTAAGGGAAAAGTCTGTGCAAAGGACCAGATGTGGAAATTTCGAAGTGTATTTAAAAACAGTGAGACCAGACTGGCTAAAGCTAACAGTACATCTAAAGGCTTAGGGAACGTAAGAGTAGAAGAGTTTCTTGGAAATATACTGTGAAGTGCTTTGAATGCTTTGCTTATTACAGGGCCTCAATATGGTTGTGCATAGAATGGTGCACCTTAGCATTTTGCAGTGTACAACCTAAACAACTGTACTTAGCAGTTTGGCTAATTCTTTGGAATTCATCCTGCAGGTAGCCATGAGGCACTGAAGGTTTTTGAGTAAAATGTCAGGATTTGATTTTTATATAGGATGTTGGGGACCATGCACTCAACTTGGAAGAGTTTTGGAAATGAGCAGCAAGTCAAAAATGATTCACCACCAATTTGGGGGTGGGAAAGGAGAGAAACTGTGGTGCTTTAAAGCCCTGGCTTTTGGCATTCACAGTCTGAGTACCTTTGGAGTCTAAGGAATCCTGATTCAAATGAGAGTTTCTGAACTGACTGGAGGCAAAAACAAACAAACAAACAAACAAAAAACTTTAGAGTAAAACATATCATAGTTGACTAACCTTTATTATTGTGAGTTGTTCTGGAATTCTCCTTATCTAATGGCACAATTTCTAAGGGGGCTTAGGGGAGGAGGGGCAGGTTGTGGGGCTTCGAGGAAGGCAAAAGGAACCGTGGTACTATCTAAAACTCTTCAGAGAGGCGGGAAATGAAGGAGCAAGTGGTTGAGAGGAGGATTGCGTCACAATTACTCCATTTTCTTTTTTGCTATCTTTGAGAACAATTGTTCTGTGGCCTACATCAAAAATAGAGACAAATCCATAATTGTGCCAAGAAAAACTCCCCTGGATATAACATAACACTGAGTCTAACATGAGGTGGTGGGGAGCAAAGAGGAGGTGTATCACAAAAGAAAACAACAGTGTGTGGTCCTCCTCACACACACTGGCAATTGATGGGTGACTTTTGGTTTCACAGGTTCCTGCCAATGCAATTGAACCCTGAGCCTTTACTCAACATCCAGGGTGACCCGAGGCTCCCAGCAACCCCTAGCTCCAGGGTCCACATACGTCATGTCCCCCACTGAACCCCAGGGAAGACTGAAACTCAAAGGAGACCAGAGAGTTTCTGCAAGCCGGAAAGGTGTGAAACAGATGCTGGGGTGGAGAGTCCCAGAGGATGGGGATAGACCTGTGCAAGTTTCTGCCACCAATTTGTGGATTCAAGTTTGATCCCTCATTTGCAAATGTCTGTGTAAAAGACTCCATTTCCCATTGAACTCAATGGAACATGACTTAGCTGGCTGGACAAAGCATCCTGAGGAGAATAGCAGCTTGCCCGGGACATCACAGGAAACTTACAGGACCCCTAAATGAGTCCCACTGCTCAAAGGCAGGAGGACTGTGTGGAGGGACGGGATCCCACAGCCACACCAAGAAAGCCTCTTCAGACCCTGAGAAAGAAGAGAGAGGCAGGGAGAGCACAAGGTAGAGCATGGCTCTTCCACACCCTCGAGGACAACAGGACCAGGGTCCCCACCTCACCACTCCCCCATCTACCACACTCAGACATGCCTGGGAAGTGCGAGCTGTTCTCTCAGAGAGACAGGCCCAGGCAGAGCCCTGCTGACCCTGCAGCTTTCCCATCCCAGAGCCTGCCCAGCCCAGGGCAGACCCCTAACCACCCAGCCACAAGGTGTGCCTCGGGAAAGAAACAACAACCCGGGATTGCTGACAGGCAGACCAGCGTCAGCGACCCAGAGCAAGGTTCTGGACGGCTGGCATTATGCTCCACAGCCACCACCTGGGACGGCAGTGGGGATTAGCTGCATTTAACTGTTTTCTTTCATTTCTTTTAAGTGCTGCTTGGCTCATTTCAACCAGGGGCTCCTGAAGGATTGCAGAGCACTGCAGAGGCACTCCATGTACTGAAACAGCTGAACCACAAGAGGAGTTCCCTGAGGCTCTTGCCGCTGGTCAGCACTGCTCAAGTGACACACAACGCATTCCCAACTCCCAACTCCCTCTTTCCTTGCCTTTTTCTCATAACACAAGTATGTGTGTGTGTGTATGCATGTCTGTGTGTATAGATACAAATGTAGATATACAGTATATAAAACCTTACAGCACAACACAGTATAACGTAGCAAGTGATAATACCATACAATATAATATCCTTATATACCACCATTGAGATCAAGACCCTGGATCTCAACCAACTTTTGGACAACAGTCCGTTTTACCAACTCCAGTTCACTGGAAGTCCAGAGCAACGTTGCTCTGAGATCTCTGCCCCTACCATCATTCTCTGAGGAAATACCAGTTGTACTTCCCATCAGTACTCCAAATGTTCTTTGTGGATAGATTTTTTTCTTCTCACTTCACAAAACCAGGAGCTTCCAGGTTACATGTACAGCCAATCATCAATAGGCTCCCCAGCTTTGGCAAACAGTTCATCCCAGATCACGTCTTCCATTCAGCAAAAGCAGGTTCACACTTGCAGATGGTGGAAGAGTCTCCTCTAAGTGCCACTGGCCCTTCTGCCTCCCTTTTTGACTCCCTATTTGCCTCCTCATCTTCTCCTGCTGCTAATGTTATAAGAATGAGCTGTTCTTAATGAGAACACATGGACACAGGGAGGGAGACATCACACCCTGGGTCCTGTCGTGGGGGCCGGGGACAAGGGGAGGAAGAGCATTAGGACCAATACCTAACGCATGCGGAGCTTAAAACCAAGATGATGGGTTGATAGGTGCAGCAAACCACCGTGACACATGTATACTTAAAGTAAAAACATAAAATAAAATAAAATAAGAATGAACTGTTCTCCCACACTCTCACCTTCACCTATGTCTAGATGTTGATCCCTAACTCTCCCTGTATAATAAAGAAGAAAAATTTTGCCAAAAGTGCTCAAATATCTCTGGGCATTCAAATCATCCATTCAGGCCACAAAATCTGAACTTGTGGATCACCCAAGCCATCACCATCACCCCTAAGTCACCCCCATCTCCTATTGCGACTACAACTCCTGGTGGGCTCAATGCTACATCTGACTGTGTCAAATTTCTTCAAGAGGTCTCCCGTTTATTCATTCATTCTCAAATGTTTGTTGAATAGCACTAAGAGCTAGGTGCTGGACTGGGTGTGGTGGCTCACATCTGTAATCCCAGCACTTTGGGAGGCAAAAGCTGGCGGATCAATTGAGGTCAGGGGTTCGAGACCAACCTGGCCAAAATGGTGAAACCCCATTTCTACTAAAAACACAAAAATTAGCCAGGCATGGTGGCGAGCACCTGTAATCCCAGCTACTTGGGAGGTTGAGGCAGGAGAATTGCTTGAACCCGGAAGGCAGAGGTTGCAGTGAGCCGAACTCCTGCCTGGGCAACAAGAGCAAAACTCTGTCAGAAAAAAAAAAAGAGCCAGTTGCTGTTTGTCCTAGGCCACGGTAATCAGGCCAGTAAGTAAAACTGGCAAAGACCCTGCCCTCCTGAATCTTACATTCTGATGGGGGAGAAAGATAAGATAATAAACAAATGCTGCATAATAGAGGCTCATGAGTACAAAAGATAAAAGCAGAACCAGTGAAGAGAATAGGGGAGGACCCAGTGGATATCACTTCAGATGTTGAGGGGCTGGTCAGAAAAGCCTTTCTGAAGGGGAGACCCTGGCGGGGGCTTGCAGTGCAATGTGAGAGCATGGCATGAGGGTATGGCATGGCATGAGGCTCACCTATGAAAACAATTCTCAATTCTCCTTGGCAGTGGAAGGCAGTCATACATATTAAACTCCCTTTATTATTGCAACGGGGAACATCTGTCACATCCTTTTACGCCCGTCAACGCATTTGCTTCTCACAAGTCCATGGGGTATGATTCACATTTTAAAATGCTGCAATGGAAGCCTCGAGAGGGGAAGGGACTACCCAAGGCCATTCAGAGAAAACCCAGTGGCAGAGCTGGATTAGAACCCAGATCTTCTCATGACCAGCCAAGCACTTCCTAGGAGAATAGATCTTGTTAAACAGTCTTAACCTCGGGTATGTTTGGCTTAAGACTTCCATCAGAGGTATGTGCCTCAGAACTGACAAAAGTGCTCACGTATATATCACTGTCTGTGCGGCCCTCATTCCCTTCCAGCATGACCTGAAACTGCTGCATGGTTACAGATGGGCTAATGAGTTACTGAATTACCGTAAGTACCCTACTCTTTGGTAAATAGGAGCTGGCTATAGTCAATAAAAAACTCAAGAGAAAGGAGATAAAGAGCAGCATGTGCACACTACGTGTACTACATTTGCTAAAACTATGAGTCCTATGTAACTTTGGACAAATCTTTTTCCATCTTTGACCTCAGTTTTCTCTTTTGTAAAAAGAACATTTTAAATTAGGTGATCACCAAGTTTCTCTCTGTTTCTGGCATCCTACAATCCCATGCAAACATATAGATTTGAGTAAGGACCCTAAGCAAGCCCTTTGGGGATGTGCCACATTGTACCTGCCTAGAGAGACTCTCCTGGCTAGAGATACTACCTTCCGTGATTCCTTTTCCCAACAGAGGTGCTCTTCCAAGGCTAAAACACTTCCTAAGATTTTCTGAGGTAAAGGATGAAGTATGTCGATGTCTTCTAAATCAGTGTTCGTTGTTGATTGGAAAACTGAGGCAAGGTAAAGCCTTTGGGGATGAGGATGAGAATAAAAGGGAGGAGCAGGAAGGGGGCAGAAAACAAGAAATGGAGAAGAAAGATAAGGTAAAGAAAAGGAGATAGAAGTGGTGGTGGTGGGTGATAGAGGGGTAGGAGCAGGGACAGGAGATGTCCTAGAAAACTGTTTCCTAAGCTTTGTGATTTGCTTCTTGTATACGGCATATAGGCTTCATTAATAAGAAAGAGTGTGTGTGTGTGTGTGTGTGTGTGTATTCTGAAGTGTGCATTAATCATACTGGCGATGAGCAGATGAAATCAATGATTCCCCCAACTTCCTCTGAAATTTACTGGAAAGACCACATATATGATGTTTCCTCAAACTGGCACCAATATATTCATCCTTCGTGCAGCGGTTTCCTATTAAGGTTTCCAGGATAGTTTCCTATTATGATCACTCCTCACTCTGGGATGCACCCCCATATTCTCTTTTCTTATCCAACCCCATCACTGGTGTCTCCTGCTCTCCTGGAGGAGCAAGTTTTGTTTCATCCCCTTAGCTAGCTTCAGCCAGGGAAAGCTTTCATGTCTCAGCTTTCACACTCTTTCTGTAAGCGTTCTCTGTGAAGGAAAAAACACGTTTTCCTCTGCTTTCACACTACAACATCAACACAGAAGGCTTCGGTGACCAAATGTTTCCAAGTTTTTCCCCACAAATCAAGCAAACAGTCAATTCTGCAGCAGACACCAGCTGGGTGTCCTCGAATTCAATTCAATCCTGACACCATCTGCCTGGAAGTAGCATCAGATCCCACAAGTTGAGGGTTCAGCCCCACAAGACTGCCTCCCCCTACTTCAGACACCAATCTCAATTAAAAAGTTGTCACCTATACTTCTATCTGATCAGTTATAAACTGGGGACCCCTTGACCCCCTTTTGGGATTTGATTAATTTGCTAGAGCAGCTCACAGAACTCAGAGAAACAGTTGATTACATTTACCAGTGTATCATAAAGGATATTACAAAGAATACAATGAAGAGGTGCATAGGGTAAGGTATGGGGGAAGGGACATGGAGCTTCCATACCCACCCTGAGTGCACTGCCCTCCAGGAACCCCTATGTGTTCAGCTATCCAGAAGCACCTGGAACTCAGTCCTTTTGGGTTTCTATGGAAGCTTCATTACAAAGGCATGATTGATTACAACATTGGCCATTGATCATCAATTCAACTTTTGTCCTTTTTCTCCTTCCCAGAGGCTGGTGGATGGGGCTGAAATTCCCAACTCTCTAATCCTGCCTTGGTCTTTCCTGTGACTAGCTCCCATCCTGAAGCTACCTAAGGACCCCCAGCCACCAGTTATCTCATTAGCATACAGAAGGACACATCACTTGGGAGAGTCCATGGATTTTAGGAGTTATATCCCAGGAAATAGGAGGAAGACCAAATACATATTTCACAATATCACATTTATTCCACTTTCTTCTTTCTGGTTTCTTTTCCCACTGAGGTCTTTCTACTCATTTGTCTAGGTGCACCTTTACCTGCACCTAGAGCATTCCAATCCTACAGAAATAATCTTCAGATTGGCTGTGTGTACCTCTCTGGGGAACCAAAGACTTTCCAGAGGGATACACAAATGTGAATAAATTGGGAATCATTTTCCATATCCTTGACTCCACAAATGCTCTTGAACTTGCTCCCCCCCAAGCCTGCCATTCTGCATCTGCACTTCCCTTTCACAGACAACATTTTCCCTACTTGACAAAATATGGCATATTTCTTGCCCACTCAGATGTTGCTTTGGAACATACTTTGATGAGTATAAATCTCTAGGATATCAAACAAGGGGACAATTCAATAATGCATGGCTCCTGAAACGAACCCTTTGACAGCAAAACAATGAGGTCTTTAGTAAGAATTCTTGAAGGGCCAGAACCTTATTTCTTCCAAAACAAAAAACAAAAATAAAAACAAACAAACAAACAAAAAAAAACAAAAAACAATGAATGGCATAGCTCTGTGCCTTTAACTGTGTGTCTATGTACCTGTCTGTGAGTTAGGAATGGATGGTTGCCACAGGGATGCACCAATTTGAGTTGAAATTTTAAGTCATATTTTTTTTCTGGCAAAAAAAATAAAATAAAATAAGGCTGGCTGATTGTCTGACTGTGCGAACTGCCTTTGCCAAAGTGATTTTATATGACTGGGCATTTTCAAAAACTGAATGAGTTCTAAGGTTATGACAAAAATATTTAAAGCACATATACAATATGTCAGAAATTACAACATCTGCAACTATTAAACTTATAATGAAAATGTTTTAGATGTTGTGATAGATTGTATTTTTGTTTCTATTTGCTGCCATCCTCATACTAAGACTATACTTGGGTCAGGTTTGGTCATGTGACCTTTTGCCCATAGAATGTGAGCCATAGCTGCACAGAAGCTTTAAGAGTGATCACATGGTTCTGGCAGAGCTATTTTATCTCTTAAAAATGCATGTCCCAAACAGCAGGTGCTTCTTCCTTGTGGATCCTGGAAAAAAGAATCCATATGGAGCAGAGTCACAGCCAAAGTATCAAGTAAGTAAGAAATAAGACTTTGTTTTTAGAAATCTAAGATTGTATTGTATATATTATATGCTTAATTTTATATATTATATGCTTAATTTATATATTACATGCTGTTATACAGCAGCATAACCTAATTAAAACTGACTAATATATCTGAGAGACTAAATACCTTTTTAAGTTTTATTTAAAGAGTATGAGGGCAAAAATGTTACAGACCAACATTTTAGATCAATGACCATTTCCCATTAAATAAGCCACCTTTTATCCATTCTCCAGGCTTATTAATCAAATATTAGATGTGAGCCCTAGAGATACAAAAGAACACATACTCCTCAGTCTCAAGGAAATTACAGTCTAATACAGTAGAGACATACAAGCAACATACCTCACTGCCTGGTGAGGATGACCACAGATATGGGTCCAGAGAACAGAGATATCAGAGAAGGGAATGATTACATTTATATAAGGTAGAAAACACTCAGGAAGAATTACTGGAGGAGATGTAGTAGGGAAGGACATTTCAGTCGCACACAAGTGTATATATAAATTCCTAGAGATGTAAAAAGACATGGTATGTTTACAGAACTAGAAATATCTGATATTGCTGGCATCGACTTTTCAAAAGCAGTGGTGGGAGATATAGCCTGTGGCAGACAGATCCTAGATCCCTGCCTCCCGGTATTCATGACCTAGTATATCCCTCTCCCTTTGGGAGTAGGAAGGACCTATCACTTACTTATAATCAATACAATATGGCAAAAGTGATGATATGTTCCTCCCATGATTCAATTACATAAGACTCCTAGAAGACTAGCTTGGAATCTCTTTCCCTTGCTGGCTATGAGAAAGAAAGCTGCCATAAAGTAGTGGAAGCTCACAGTGCAAGAAACTGCAGGAGGCTTCTAGTAGCCAAGGATGGCCTCAGTCCTGCCACACAAGGAAATAAGCTCTGCCAAAAATTCAAATACGTGTAGAGGTGAATTCCTCCCCAGATGAGCTTCTGATGAGATCACAGCCCTGGCCAATAGCTTGATTGCAGCTTGGTGAGACCCTGAAGCTTACAACCAAGCTTAGTTTTTTCCCAGGCTCCTGACCCATAGAAACTGTGAGATAATAAATGTGAGTTGTTTTAAGTCATTACGTTCATGGTAATTTCATACACAGCAATAGAAAACTAAAAGACATCTAGAGCTGTGGGAAGAGGCTGTGCTAAAGAGCTCAGCTGGGAACCTTGGAAAGAACTCTAAAGGAAATGATTGAAGTAAGATTGGTAGAACTTTGACCTTTACCATTCTTGTATGCCTAATATGCTGACTACACTTAGTACTTTGATGCACAGGTGAATGGCCACCGAAGAAGTCTTCATGGAAAAGTCAGATGTGAGCAGGTTCTGAAGGAAGGCAACAGTTAGATAACTACTGAGGAGCAGAGAACTTTCCTGTGGGGAGCAGGGGAGTGCCAGAGGTGTGGCAATGGAGTAGGGGTTCAGGAAACATAAAGAAGACCTGTCTGTTAAAGAGAAGGGTGGGAGAATATAAATAAATAGTAAAAAGATGGATGGGAAAATGGGTTGGGGCCAATTTTTTACCTCAAAATCCTTAAGATCAACGTCCTGTCAAGCTCTTATGTTGTTAGCCCATCCACGATTACCTCACTCCTTATTTACCATCTTTTGGTAGCTTCCTATTATCTTTGGTATTAAATCAATACTTCTTCCCAACACCTACAAGCACCGCCTGATGCAGCATATCTCTCTTGACTCAATGCATATCCCCAAGACCCCTAGTACTCTGGGCTCATTTCCTCAGAACACCCAAATTCTCCTGTCCTCCTGCCCTTGGGTCCTTCACACAAGCCAGGATGGGTTGACAGAGTAAGGTGAGGGCACATTCCTGGCAAGACTTCCCCAAACTCTCTGCACCCCAGTTTGGAGTCCTTCTTTATCATATGCTCTCATGATACCTGCCTGCTTCATGGCCTGTACCATACTTGTACACGCAACCCTGGGGATGAGTTGTTGAGTATCTGTGGATCTCACTGGGACATATGAGACCTAGGCTGTGTTGCTCACCATCACATTCCCCAGAGCCAGCATAGTGCCTGTCACAGAGCTGGCACTTGATAAATATTGCTCCAATGAGTGTATGGATCTATGGGTCCACTCTCTGCTGGAGTTTAACCCAGTATAAGTGACAAGAGTTGAAGCTTGAAACTGATGCTTCTACCACTCACCTCGTGCTGGGCTTCGTACCCAGAGGATGAGATGAAGCCGTGTCACAGCAGCTTTCTACTCACTCGCCTGGGACAGAGGGGCCACTAGACACAAGGACACACCATGAACTGACGGTGCATAGAATGCTTTTACAGTCATCCCTCAACACGAGGTGAGGAAAGTCACAGGACAACTAAATCATACCCATTTCTAACAATTCCATTTCTTATTACTCTCAGAAAAACAGTATAAAAAAAGAATAAGGTCTGGCTTGGCATCTTTGCACACCATAGCTGCATAATGCTTTTATTGTCAAGATGTCACAACAAACTTATGCATTTGGTTTTTTAAAATCACTATTGATAGATAAGAAACCAGGAGATTTTGATATGCCTAGGGTCACATGGCAAATTAACAGGGGAACTAAGGTTCAAGCTAAAAACCACAGGAGAGTCAACATATTTATTGAATAGGCTTTGTTCAACTGTGAGCTCTTGGGTTACATCTGGTGACTTCATTCCAATTGTATGTAGACTGAGAGAAACCCCAGTCTGGCCGAGGACTTATTAATTAGAATGTAAGAGGATTTAGGACGTTCTAGGGTTGATGCCAAATTCGGTGTGAGGACAGGCAGTGAGTTAAGAGGAAATGAATGGCTGAGAGGGGCGGCCTTTTTGAGAGAGAGAACAGGGGAAAGGAGAGAGCTGGTAGAACTCAGCCTGAGATGCAGGGCCTGCCAAAGAGGTCCCAGTGCAGGGAGAAGTGGGTCAATGTTTGGTGCTTTTAGAAACTCAGAAGAAAAGTGGTTTAAAAATGGGGCCACTAGGGGCGCCTGTAGTCCCAGCTACTCCGGAGGCTGAGGCAGGAGAATGGTGTGAACCCGGGAGGCGGAGCTTGCAGTGAGTCGAGATCGTGCCACTGCACACAACAGTCTGGGCGACAGAGCAAGACTCCTTCTCAAAAAAAAAAAAAACGGGGGGTGCCAGTAGACTGGATTTAATCCTGACTTTAGGGCTTTCTTTCTGGGCAACCTCAGAAAAGTGACTAAATCTAGTTAACTAGTACCTACCTCATGGGGTTATTACAAAAATTAAACAGAGTAATTCAAATAAAGTAGAGATGGAACACTACAGATGCTCCTTGACTAACAATGGAGTTACCTCCCAATAAACCCATTGTAAACACTGTGAGTTGAAAATGCATCTAATACACCTAACCTGCCAAATGTCACAGCTAAGCCAACCCTACCTTAAACATGCTCAGCACATTTACATTAGCTTACAGTTGGGTAAAATTACTTAATGTAAGCCTGTTTTATATTTAGGTGTTGAATAACTCATGTAAAACTATACCATAGAGTACAGTATTGGCTGTTTACCCTCATGGTCGTGTAGCTGACTGCGAGCTGCAACTTGCTGCTGCTGCCAGGCATCACAAAAGAGTCTGAGATGGCATATTGCTAGGCCAGGAAGAGCAAAATTTAAAATTCATTGTCTGGTTTTTACTAAGTGTGTATTGCTTTTGCATCATTATAAAGTAGAAAAAAAATTGTAAGTTGAACCATTGTAAAACGGGGATCCATCTGCACAGCCTGTGGATCAAATTGAGTTCACTCCTTACTTTTCATAAATAAAGCTTTATTGGAACACAACCACGCCTATTTGTTTACATATTTACATATGGCTATTTTTACACTCAGTGGCAGAGTTGAGTAGCTGCAACAGAGAGTTCACAGCCTGCCAAACTGAACATATTTATTATCTGGCCCTTTCCAGAAAAGTTTGTGACCCTTACTCTAAAGCAATTAATACACATTTAGTAAAATACATTAGCATGTAGCCTGGAACAAAGTAAGTGCTCAATAAACATTAGTTCTTATTATCTAATCCCATCCTGTCAGATGTAGGACCAGGTTAGGTAAGTGATTTGCCCAGGAATGCTAAGTTAAATAATAGAAAAGAAACAGGGCTCAAGAAAGAGGATTAGGTGCCAAGCCTGGGCTATCAGAAGACCTAATCCAAGCAGGGTGTGTGCAAAGGGCATAGGAAGTTCAATTCCAGGAAATCTGCATGTCAAATCCAGTGTCTTGTGAACTGAACTGGATATAGAAGCAAATTTTATTGTAATCAAGGGTAAAAAGGCTATGGACAGAAACTTTCCTAAGATGTGTTTCCTTAACAAGAAAATCCAGGAAGAGAGGCCTGGAGAGAAAAGTTTTCAGAAAGGATGGCTGTGGCAAGTTACCCTAGAGTGATAAAAACCAGCTAGCAAATGTTCATCTAAATTAAATTTGGGAACTGTCCATTCATTGCAGTTCATGATTTACATACCAGGAAACTAGATTTAAAATATTCTATTTAATTTGTGTTTTGTAACCCTGAAAATACAATCCAGAATATAAATAATGAAAATAAGCATAGACAGGTCAATGATACCTTTGTACAATCAAATTATCATGTAGGTGTGTCTGAGGTGGAGGTGGTTATTGCATATAAGAAGTTATATCAGGAGTTCTTGAGTAAGCATGCAATTTTAACATGAAACAGCCAAACTGGAGACAAAAATAATCTTGCTACTAGTTGTTTTTGTTTTGTTTTTCTTTTGCTCACCCAGTGACGTCCAACATAGGGATGGCAAATACTCTTCATGTAAATACTTGTTATATGTACTTCCACTTCTCTACCCACAGTAGACATTACTAACTGTTCTTGGCACAGTTTCTCACTGATCCCAGACTGCTTCAGAAGTCTCCGGAGTGTCGTGCTGTATGAATCTACTATGTAGCTTTCAAGATGAAATAAAATTACCATTCCCAGATCCGTGGTACATGGTAGATGCTTATTAAATTTTTATTGAATGGTGATGAATAGATAAATGGATTAATAAATGGATGAACAGGTAGGTGATTCAACTGTAGACCTCTCTGAATGCAGCAAACTGTTTTGTTTGTTCATACCATTGATCACAAGAGAAACGAAGTAAGGTGGAGTTGGAGCAGGGTTGGGTATTTACTGGAGAAGAACAACTCCAGCTCATGCTTGGAGCCTTGAAGTCATGGTGACAACTACATCTCTAAACAGCCGAATACGGGAGAAAATGGCTCTGGAACCAACTTGTTGCAATTGTCCAGAGACAAGAGTTACTACAGTGAAGCCTCATTCATTTGTTTGTTTGATAAATCTTCATTTCATCAGTCAGGCTCCCAGCAGAATGTGAATAATGGAGGAAACAGATAACCTCAGATGGAGTCACTTTATGAGTTTAATGAAGAGACTATTACCAAGGACAGTGCAGTATCCTGGGGCTAGAAACGGTGGGAGCCATCACCCTCCTTGAGCCCAAGAGGAGCTGCCATTTCAGTAGAGGGGCTCAGCCAACCTGTATGCAGGCTTACTCCTGGTTCCTCCATGGGCTGCATGAAAGGGAAGCCAGGGGCAAGGGAGCCCACTGATATAGTTCGTTAAAGTCAGCTTCCTGGCCCAACGAGGGAGGAAGGGTAGGGAGTGGACCTGGAAGGACAAACAAAGTAGATCAACACAAAACTGGGCAATAGCATTGAGCAATACTTTGTCCTAGACACTGAGGGCTCAACAGTGAACAAAACAAACAAGGTCCTTATTCATAGGAAGCTTAGAGTCTCAATGGGGGAAGAGAAATGTTGAACTAATTAATATTTTAAAATAAGATGATTTCAAGATATTTTAGAAAACACAAAGCTAGTGGTACGTAACAATATTGTTTCTATTACATTTTCTAAATTAAAAAATGAAACGTCACCAACAGATAATGCAGATGCCAGGAGACAGCACTTGGCCTAATTGGTTGTTTATTCTTAAAAAGGAAACCAGGCACTATTTTCCTATCTTGTCTTTTGATCACATGCTTGCTTCCAAAGTCATTCTCTCTTTGATAGTTTGAGAAAACAAATTTTTGGTTTTGGAATGGGCGCCTTGTTTAATCCTGGTTTCTGCAATCTTGGTAAATTAGGGAGAAAGATATGTCCAGTGGGCAACACAAGAATGTTTTATTTGCGTAAGAAAAAGAAAATAGCTTTTTTTTTTTTTTTTTTCTGAGTTGCCGGAATAGAGTGTTGACCATATTTTGGTGTTTAACATCCGTTCATCTCAAGAAACTTTTTTTATTTCCAATCTGTTCTTGATTCTATTCAAAGAGAACTATGACACTTCTCTCCACAAATAGTATTTTAAAGCTTATTACCCTATTGGCTCTTTCTTAAAGGTTATGAAAGGAAGCTGCTTTGGCCAGAAGTTTTGGAGGTTTTCTTTGGGGGGTACCTGAAGGTTGGCAAGTGGGCAGGGGTGGGATAGAGGGAGAATGTTTATCACCAGGACACCAAGTTCTGATCCCCAAATCACAAGCCATGCCTTAAGTTAGGAAAATGGAGAAGGGCTGGCTGCACTTCAGAAAGACATGCAAACAAATTTACCATACGATGGGTTCACGATATTAAATTAAGTATTCAGCAATCACAAATCTTATAACACATTCCAGAACAATCGAATGTGTGAGAGAGAATGAGACCTCAAACCAGCTGAGCCAGTATTTAAAGCCTTTTTAATTTAACAGAACCCATTTTTTATGGTATCCAGGATATGTTTCTGGCTTTTCAAGCTGTCACATGATCTCTTGTCCAGATGTGAGGGTGTATATCTGGGACTGGACCAGCCAAAAACCGCAGCACTTTCCTTCAGCTTGTAGCTTGTTACTGTAACTCAACCGTACTCCTCTCAGCTACAGAAGCCCCACATTAATATGTGGTACAACAACAATAACACAGGAGGGGATAAAGTTAACCAAAACATTCACATGAATCTGGAAAAGAGGAGAGGCGCGGGGCGGGGCGGGGGTGGAGAGGGAAAGAGAGCCAAGTCAGATAGGTTTATTTGTCAGCTCCACACAACACTGAAAATGAAACCTCCAAGTGTGTGGTGGTCTGAAAACTTCCCTTTTTCTCACCTACTGTGAACAGCTTTTACCCAAGGACAAGACTTCCTGGAGCTTTCTTCAGGAAATTAGCAAATGCCTCTGTTTGGAACGTCAGGTTGCAGGAACCCACAGCAAGGCCAGAAAGTGCCTCAAGAACCGCAGAGTGTAGAGCTTCTCCTTCAAAGAAATTTCTGGAAACCCAGGCCTTCACCACAGATGGAGCAGAAACAGGAGGGAGAGGGCAACCGCCTGCCTGCCTGACTTTGCACCTTTGCCAATGACCTCTGGGGGACCAGCCCATCAAATTGCTCAGACGTCTTCTGGCAATCAGTTATATTCGTGAAGCCGTGAAGCCGAGGTTTCTTTGTGTATAAAGTGGGGACAGTAATAGAACCTGCCTGGAGGGGATGTTTTTAGGAGTAGAGGAAAGCACTTAGAATCTTGCCTGCCTCCGTGAGTGCTTTCATTCATTCTTGAATCCACAAATACTGACTTAGCACCTACTACCTCTCTGAACAAAACAGACGAAGATCCTGACCACAAGGAACTTACATAAGAACAGGGGGAAAATAACATAATAAACAAGAAAACAAATTCATACCTACAAAGGCAACATGTGCTACGGCAAAAAGGAGAGAAAAAGCCTGCTCGGGGGACTGAGGCATCCGGGGAACAGATGCCATTTAATAAAGTGATAAGGAAGGTGGCTTTTAAATTAATTAAACAAAGCAAACGTTATTTATAATAATCTTGTCTTAATTCACAAAGGACGTCTTTCACCCCAGTGGGCTCTTCCACCCTATCTCTAGTCCTAACACGTGGCTTCATTAGCATGGATATGCACAGCCGGAGAGTGCTGGGGGGCCTCAGAGGCCTCCCCCATTGAAGATCCTGCTCCCCTTTCTGCCCAGTCCACCTCGGAGGCTCACCAGGCCTAGAACTGCACCTCTGACTGGTCACAGACTCGGAACAAGTAGCCCCTCTTAAGCACACATTGTGCAACTGGCTCCGGCTGGCTCATCCTTAAAGCAGAGAGGGTAAGGCAAGTAGAGCTCCATGTCCCCTTTCACACTATTCCGATTCTCCTCTAAAGGGGCACGAAAGGTGAGAGCCAACGATGTATTAAGAGGAAGCCTTGTATTCTTCTTCGCCTTAACTCCCATCCTTGCAGTGCCACAGAACAGATGCCAGAAGAGAATTCTATCCTGGGCCCTCCCACAACATACTCTGCTTTCAGGACACTTTTCCTTCTTCCTTCAAGTGTCAATCCTTCCAAATCCTCTGTGCGCTGCTCGGTTTGACTTCAGCTCCAGTGGTGAAAGGGAAGATTTATTTCCAAAACTTTCTGTGGAGAGTGTTTCATAGAAGATGTATTGTTTCTAGCAAGATCTTCACCAGGGCTGAGGAAGAGGCAAGAAATCGCCCCCAGAAATAATGCCACATTTCTTGGAAATCATTGACTCTGCAAAAGAAATAAAGAAAAAACCTATAATCATTTCAGTTAAGTAGTATGCAGGTATCTATATTTTATGTTTAAATACATCTGGGTATGTGACACAATGCACATATACACACGTTAAATCGTATAATCTCAGGGTCAGAAGGGGGCTTATAGTAGAATTTCCTCTCTACCTATAATGCACTGTGAATTATGCCTGCATTAAGTGTAACATGGGTTACAGCCAAGGAGAAATATCTACCCAGCTGCAGTCCAGCCAGTCTACTGAAATTCTGCAGATGGCACCTGGCAAAGCCAGGACCTTAATTCACAGCCTAAATTATGACAATTAAATTAATTTCAAAGTACTTTTATTTAGTTTAAGGTGAGTTTAAAGGCAAAGAGGTTAATAAAAGACTTATTGAGTTTTAGCAGTGGTTCATATCTTCAGCTACACACTAGAATCACCTGGACTGTGGTATTTTTAATTCATACCTATAGAGATTCTTATTCACAAAGTAGTCCAGCATGCATTACGCTAGGTTAATTTTTGCAGCAGTAAAATATTCTGCTTATAATAATGAAAATTTGTAGCAAGAAGCCTTGAGTATAATTAGTATAATTTCCCCTCAATATGTCTAAAATGAAATCACTCTCCTCTACACTCCATACTCATACTGTGATTTTTTTTTTTTTTTTTTTTTTAGTGAATTGGGATCTAGACTGGTGTGCAGTGGTGCTGCCATGATGGCTCACTGCAGCCTCAAACTTCTAGGCCCAAGTTTCTGCCTCCCAAGTAGCTGGGACTACAGGCACACAACCACACCGAGTTAATTTTTCTACTTTTTGTGGAGATAGAGTCTCACTATGTTGGCCAGGCTGGTCTCTTACTCCTGGCCTCAACTCATCCTCCCACCTCAGCCTCCCAAAATGCTGGGGTTATAGGCATGAGCCACAATGCTTGGCATGCCCTGATATTTTTTATTGGCCTTTGCAGAGGGCCTTTTGATTCATCTTACTGCAAAAAGGTAAAGTAGTTGAAAGAATCATAGTCTAGTAATCAAGAAACATGGTCTTCTGCTGTGACGCCAATAGCTGTATGTGTCTGTGTTTACCTTTCTGGCCTCAGCTTGCTCATCCATAAAATGGGCAGATTGTCCAAGGTGACCTTAAAAATCCCTTCTTTTAGAAAGAGAGCATTGAGGTTGTAAAAGGAGTGTGGATTTTGGAGTCAGAGAAATAAGAGTTCTATTCCCAACTCAACCACTTCCTAAGCAGACGACCTTGGGCTTGTCTCTGAGTTTCAGAACAGCCATTGGTAGGCATTTATTGGGAAAATGAATTGAGATGTGGAAGCACTTTTGCAAAATAGATGCAACTACATATTCTTTTTTATTCCATTTGATTCCCTTTCTCTCCTCAGACCCCTCCTCTTACTCCCCGAATTAACAGAGGATTCAAGTAAAGTATGAGTTTTTTATTTTTTTTTGAGATGGAGTCTCGCTCTGTTGCCCAGGCTGGAGTGCAGTGGCGCGATCTCGGCTCACTGTGCCATTCTCCTGCCTCAGCCTCCAGAGTAGCTGGGACTACAGGCGCCTGCCACCACGCCCAGCTAATTTTTTATATTTTTTAGTAGAGATGGGGTTTCACCGTGTTAGCCAGGATGGTCTCAATCTTCTGACCTTGTTATCCACGCCTTGGCCTCGCCTTGGCCTCCCAAAGTGCTGAGATTACAGGTGTGAGCCACCACGCACGGCAGAGTATGAGTTTCTTAACCAAAGAAACCCATCCAAATGACAAGAGGAAATTTCTACCTTGCACCGTCTTCTGTCCAGCAGAATTATTCTTAGATTCTAGCCATGTGATCCAAGAGAAACAATTGTTTCGGCATGCAATCGGCAGGCTCTCTACATTCAATTCACTTCCCAGAGTTGGTGATTCCCTTTGGTGCCTTGCAGGCAGACATTTTAGGCTATGGGTGGGACATTTTGGCGGCAAGCTCTCCGTGGAAACCTCCAAATCCCATTCCATAGTCACGCACTGACTTTTCCAGTGTTAGATGAATCCTACTTGTCTCAGCCACTTCCTTTAATCTCATCAAGAGCAGGCCCTCAGAGCAGCCATTTTTGGGTAAATCTATCGTTTCAGTCTTTTCATGGGAGGGAAGAGTCTCTAGTGAGAGAGGAGAAATGAAAGCTAACATATTCTTATCATCCCTGAAAGGCCTTCCAATAGCTTGGGTTTGCTGGGAATTTGCCCAGCCCTCCATGTGGAGGGCTTTCTACCTTGAATGAAATAATCCGCTTGAATAGCCCAACAAGTCAAATCCAATGGGAGATAAGCCAAGCATCATTCCTCACCATTTTTAGCCAACTTTTAACTATAGAATATAAGTTTGGTGTCTGGATTATTTCGTGAGCCTGGCCGTTGGAAAAACATCTAAATCTGACTTTTTCCCTGAATGAATATGACTTGGGGTGTGGGGGTGGAAGGGAGAAGAGAAAAATGAACTGGAGCTGTGTGAAATTTGACAGTTTCAGTTCACAGGGGTTTGAGTTAACTTCTTTCAGTTTCAGCTCATGCAGGCTTCCCTCCTTTGGAGAGAAGATTTGACTTTCAGGTTGAAAGAAGCTAAACGGAGCCAAAACCACATTATTTGACGTATTTTCAGGTTGAGTCGAGGAGAAGAAAGAAGTGGAAAGGTTGCCCCAGCCTCATTCCAATTTCTTCTACAAAAACTCGCACCTGGTTTACCTCCAGGGTTTCTGTTTCCTGGTCAACTTTCCTCCCAGCGAGATTCCAGTTGAATTGTGAACCCAAACCCCTACATATTTAACTTATCCTGGAGGCCCACTCCCTGAGCTCCAGAAGAACAGAGTCAATCTGAGGAGGGACAGGGCCTACCTTGAAAGATCCATATGCCCCCCAAATACCCCTATTGCCCCTGCTGACCTTTCTAAAATCCCCCTTGGGACCAGGGACAGTGATCAGGAAAGAATTTGGAGTTGAACCCCACTCCTGCAAATTACTATCTATGGGGTCTTAAGTGGGTTCATCACCAGGCTCTTGACACAAACCTTAATGATTTTTTAAAGTTCTAAAATTTGTCTTATTGTAACACAAAAAATCGCATTTTTCCCCCTTTGTGGTGAAGTCGACACACTTAGTAGAGACTCATTCCTCTGTTACTAGCCTAGTCCCCAGAAAAGTGCTAAAGGGTTTTGGAGGAGTTAATTTCTAACATTAAGAAATGTTTAGAAGAATGGGACACTGCTAGGCCCTTGACGGGGGTAAGGATCCACAGTTTGACCACAGAGAGAAGACACCCTCTTACAAATGTACAAATCTCCCCTGAAAAACAAAAGTCCCCTCACCAGCCGCGGGGACCGCAGCAGTCCCTCCCAATCCTACCCTTGTCTGGCTGAGCCCATCATTCAGCCCAAATCACATCTGTCCTCTCTGAGGTCTTGGCCTGAGGAAATGGGTCACAGAGTGGCAAACACCCCTACTCCATGCTACCTGGCATTTCCAAATAGAAGAATCAAGGGAAAGAAGGAGAGGGAGAAATATATAATCTTCCACGTAGGGAGAATAACTGCTTCTAAGGTTGTTTCAATTTCCAAAAATTAATTTGCATATACCCTAAGAAAATTCCTGCTGCAGGTGGAACTACTTTAGATAGTGATTACTTATTGGATGGAAAAAGAGAGAGCAGATAGAATCCAGAATAAGAAGAGAACCTCTAATGAATATGAATGGGCCCCAGTCAATAAGACTGTGGTTTACCAGATGTTTTGAGTAACCAGCATGTCCATATTACATAGTTAGAAGAAGAGACTTGGTGAATCCTATCAGGATGCTTTTCGGGGGGTTTTTTGCTTGCTTTTTCTCTAGAAGAAAAGCAGCTAAAACTCTCAAAGTCTGACCTGAACTTAGTATTGAATCAAGCTGACTTTTGATGACATAGGTCACAAGAGCTGATTCCACAAGCCACACATGGTAGGCAGCTCTTTACAGGCATATCTAAGATGACTGCAGACAGCCCAGTGGCTGAGCAGCCAAGGCACACATCCCCACAGTGCGGGTGGGAAAACTCTACCCTGCTACAAGGGCCTGCTAGACCACGGCTGCAGGAAACAAGGGTTTTGGGAGAAGGAGGTAGTTCTAATAAAAAACTCTGAGGCACAAATCCAAAACGCTTCTTCGCCTGGATCAAAAGACTCCCTGTTATCAAAGCAAAGGTTGTAGAGCTGCCTTTCTCCAAATTCCGTAAATCCCCTGCAGCAGTAATTACTAATTATCCCCCAGTAGCTAGTTATTGTGTCTCTCTTCCACACTACTAAGATCCATGATTTTTTGTGCCGTGCCTGGATGCCAGATTAAAGACCATATTTCTCAACCTTGTTTGCAGTTAAGTGTGACCATGTAACTCAGCCCTTGCCTTTGTGATTGAAGTGGTGTATATAACTTGCTGGAAGTGGTTTAGAAAGCCGGGTTGTGCCCTTTCCTCCTGACTTTTCCCTGCCCATTGACTGGACTATAGATATAATGGTTAGCACTCCAGCAGCCATCTGGGACCATGAGACAACCTAGAGAAGCCACACATAATGGAGGGCTAAGATTAACGATGCCTCTACCTCTGACACCATGAAGAGCCATCAGAGCCCTGGACTGACCACCTCCAAACTTCTTGAACATAAGGTGTAAATAAACTTCTATCTTGTTTAAGCTGCTACTCACAGCTAAGTCTAATTGTAATTGATACATTTGCTCGATAGGTTACATATTTTCTCCCTTTATTTCCTCTTCCAACAATTTCAGTTATTCAATTAACACAAATTAAAATAATAACTAGCATTTAGAGAGTGCTTATTGTGGGCGCGCCACTGATCTAAATACTTTATATGAATTAATTTGTCACAACAACATATGAAGTAGGTACTTTTTTCTGTTCAACAGTATTTATTTTTATAAAAATGTTTGCAATAACAAAATATAGGAAATAACCTATATTGGTAGGGAAATAATTGTGTGTATATGTGTGTGTTAAAAGAATTATGCAGTTCTATATATATTGATATAGAAAATTCTTCCAGGTGTGTAGTTCAGAAAAAAAAAAAAAAAAACTGGTATCAAAGTGTATTTTTTACAAATCAGAAAACCAAGGCATACGGTGCTTGAAGAACTTCCTCGAGGTTACTTGTAAAAGGTTCTTGTAAATGGTTTGGTATCTGAATCCAGTTTATCTGATTGCAATTGTGAAAAATAACAGAGAAGGAAGGTTGACCTGGGTTTTCACCCACCCATTGAAGTTCACAGGGACAAAGGAATCTATCCACTGAGCAGAAAATTGGATCAGATGACTTTTGAGACCCATTCTAGTTCTCAAAATTCCATAATTCTATGAATAGGCAACATTGCAAGATCCTTAGGTAACCAATAAAGATTCACCTACATGCCTCACCTGTCTCTTCTGGAGGGAAAAAGAATAAACTGTTTTAGATATATTTTCAATTTAGATATACTATGCCAATCTTTTGTTCCAAGAGGATCCTAGAGTCATCATAAAACTCAGTCAGAACCTACATTTCTCCAAGTTTCTGGTTAATCAAGCCTTTTCTCCATCCACTCAGGATTCATTCTGTCAAGAGCAGCTAAGTTCTTTCATATTCAAGTCACTGTGCCACATGGTCAGGGAGATTTAAAGATAAAACAAAACAAAATAAAAGACATTATATCGTCCATGCCCTGCAAAAGCCTATGAACTGTTAAAAAGGGTCCTGTAGAGGAGTCTTAGTCTTGAATTTAGTAGACCTTTGTTTGCCTGGACCTTAGGAAAGTCAGTTTTTCTCTTTGAGTATGTTTCTTTATATTTGAGTTGGGATTGATAAGACTTAGCTCAAAAAGTTAGAAGAAAGATTAAGTAGCAAGAGTAAAACGCATTGTAAATAAAAACGCGTTGTAAACACGTAATTCTTAGCTGCTCTTCCTCATCTATGCACCACCTTCACATACACTTTGTCTTAATTCCTCATTACAATGCTGTGGGATATGTAACATGGATAATATTATCCCTATGTGACAATTGCCTCAGAAAGAAACCAAGATGCAGAAACATGAAGAACCTTGGTCAAGTTCACACCTGTTACATAGCAGAGTCAGCTCTTAGAGAAGACGCCAAAGCTGAAATCCTGGCTGTGCCGTCTCCACAGAGTGAAGCAACAGAGACGGAACCTGGTGATTAAGAACGTGGTCTCTGCACTATTCGCAGTAGTAAAGACATGGAATCAACCTAAAAGTCCATCAACGACAGATTGGATAAAGAAGATGTGGTGCATAGACTCTATGGAACACTACGCAGCCGTAAGAAAGAATAAGATCTTTTCTTTTGCAGGAACATGGATGGAGCTGGAGGCTATTATTCTTAGGAAACTAACCCAGAGACAGAAAACCATATACCACATGTTCTCACTTATAAATGGGAGCTAAATGATGAGAACTTATGAACATAAAGAAGGAAACAACAGACCCTGAGGTCTACTTGTGGGTGGAGGGTGGGAGGAGAGAGAGGAGCAGAAAAGATAACTATTGGGTACTAGGCTTAATACCTGGAGGATGAAATAATCTGTACAACAAACCCCTGTGATACGAGTTTACCTATGTAACAAACCCTCACATGTACCCTCGAACCTAAAATAAAAGTTTAAAAATAAATAATTAATGAAAATAAATTAAATAAATGTTTACCAAAGAACACGGGTTCTAGAGCCAGACTCCCTGAGTGTGAATCCCAGATCCACCTCTGCAACTCCTAGGACTCTAGGAAAGTGATTTACTCTCTCTGTGCCTCAGCTTCCTCATCTGTAAAATGGGGATGTGATAAAATCAGAGGGCAGTGAAGGTTAAGTGAGTCTGCAACGTTTTGCTCATGTATTGGAAGTTTTATTTTCAAATATCTCCATTACAAATGGCATCTTTCCTAAAGGACCATCCTGTACCAGGTTCAGAGGAGCTTTGAAGTTCGTTGTCCTCTTTTGCCTATCCTTCCTTCAGTTCATGGATGTCTGGTGTCCACACCTTTAGCCATGGTCCAAAACCTCAGAAGGGAAAAGGACATTACAAGAAGCACATTGCTTCCTCAGCTGGGAAGCCAGAACCGCTGGCTGTGAGCTCACCCTCTGAGGGGAATTTCCACCTCTGAACAAGAAAGAGTAGACTCCACTGAGCACCAGAAGCAGAATAGGAAGGAGAGACCAACCCCTGACTGTCCAAGCTCAACTCTTACCATGTAAACACTCCCTGGCTGTATGCAGACAGCCATGGCCACACTGGTGTATACATTTACATTAGAGCGAAGCGGATGAATTGGCTCAATTCACTAACACTCTTGTTTTATTTGGAGCCATGAGCACTGGGCTGCCAAGTGAAATGGCTGTCTTAGAAAGCGCTTGTGTATTTTAAAGAAACATTGCATGCATTTTAACCAGAGATTTCCTCTGTGTGTTTATTTCCAATAGTGTGAGTGCCAAAGGGTGGTAAGTTTGCTGCATCTCAGCTGTGGTTGTAGGGGTAAGATGAGGGGCCCGCCTGAGGACACTGAAAGATGGGAGACAGGAGTAAATTGGAAGTCAATGGGGTTCATCGATTCCTCATTGTTCGGCAGGGGGCAGGATGTTGGAAATTCTTCCGAAGTCAGGGTGCTTGCTGATGATGTATTTTGTGCCAGCCATCATTGTAATGCTTCCTGTTTGAATACTGCTTTGCAGATTAGAATTCCTTCATACACACTCTGCCAGTCACTAGGCAGCAGGAAGGCTGCTGGTCTTCTCTCTTTACATCCTGGGGCGTGTGTAGGGTGACCCTATGCTTGGTTAGGGGGCACAGCCTGACAATGACAGGAGCCACGCCTTTATAAAACTGCTGCCATGTCCCCAGCATGTAATCTTGGACAGGTGACTCAACCTCCCTCATATTCCTATTTAACGGCTTGTGAGGATTAAATGAGTTAAGGTGTATAAAGAACTTAGGACAGTGCCTGACCCATGATAGTCACCTGACCCAATTGAGAATGCAATAAACATTAATGAAAATAACAATGATGAAGTTAACGATGATGATAACGATGGTGACAATGATGATGTGAAGATGGCGAGGATAGTGAGGACACTTCACTCTCCTCCTTTTTGGTAAAATAACAATAACATACTCCAGTCACTTAAGGCCAGGAAGCCACCTGATGGGCGCTTTATAACATTGTGTCTAATCTTTACAACTCCTATCTTATAGCTGGAAAAACGGAGGTTCAGAAAGGTTAATGAACTGGCCTGGGGTCACAGCACTAGTCAAAGGCAGAGGATTTGGATCTGTCTATCTTCAATCCATGCCTTTTCTTCTATGTCCCACTGTGCACAGCTCCATGTCATCTTCTGGTCATTGGAGTCACCTGAATACTCTCTTTTAAAAGTTCACTTCTGAACCATTTATCCTTCGTCTCTGCATTTTTGTTTCAAATTTGTCTTTACTTTTATGCCACATACCAGCTTATATTCCCAGGCTTCCTGTTGATTATATCCCTCATTTGCAAAGTGTCTTGTGAAATTCCAGAGTTTGTTCTGAGGTTGCAGGCTACTTCAATACCAGCTTGGAAATCCTGGGTTACTTGGATAATGTATTGATTAGAAGTGACAATGGCATACGATCTATTTCAGCAGCCTGTAGAAACTGAGCCACTGGCATGTGCCAGGCGGAGTCCCACATGCAGGGCAATGGCTCCATTCTCACAGGCCTACATTCTGGAGCATGATACATGCAAATCCCAATACATAGAAGAGACATAATTATATCACCTCTATTTCACCAAAGCTGCATTCTTTATGGGGAAAACCATACATTTTAAAGCATTCATGGTTTTGGCCCAGTCTTGAGTTCAAAATAGCAGAATCCAGCCCCTGCTGGGAGAGACAAGAGTAGGGAGGCCCAGGTTCAACTCTTGTCTCTTCTTTTCTTGCCTGTGACATTAAGCAAGAATTTATCCCTCTGATCTTCACATTATTCCTCTTCAATAAAGATAGTACCCAATGTCTCCATAACAATGCCTTGCTTTTACCTACTACTTTTAGCCATCAAATATGTTTCACATCAGTATCTCATTTAATCAGGCCAAACCTGGCCACCCAGGTCATGTGAAGCATCAACTCCCTGGATCTCCCTAGAGTACGATGAACTAGTAGCCAACAGCCCACACACCCACCATTGAGTGGCCCCACCCCCTTGTGCAGATCAGGGCAGAGAATTCTAAGAACTCGGACACCACCAGATGTTCTGGTTGAGGATTTCTTCAAGTGTACGCACCTTAGAGTGCTGAATTCATTTCCCACCTCTTCACTTGCTAGCTGTGTGACCTTGGGAAAGTTACTTGACTTGTCTGTACCTTGGTTTCCTTATTACTAAAGGGGAGTGATCATATTTGGGGTAGCTTTAAAGATTCAATCAAATAATGAATGTAAAGAATTTAGGACACCAAGGAATTAAAAATTGGTATTTTGAAAATAGCTAATTCTTATCAAGTAGAGTGAGGAGGAAGAAGAATGGGGGCTCAGGAGAAATAGGAAGTGTTCAACGTACCTTGAGCATTGACCATATGAAAGGACATGGTAATGTATCCTTGCTTCAACCACCGACAAAGAGATGGACACCTTCTAAATGTCTTGGGAGTGGATACAAATTGTCTAATTTTACAGGTGAATAAACAAGTAATCATTCAGAAATACTAAGATACTGACATCACACAGATAGCTAGTGAGTTTCTTGAAGATGGGAGCTATGTGGATCTTATTCCCCGCTGTATCTCCACCCCTTTCCTGGAAGGTGGCTGTTGCTGGATTTGTTTGCTGTTGCTTTGCCTGCTTCACCAGGCAGCATGTCCCTCCCAGAGGAATGGTGAGTGGGAGATGATGCCATGCCCAACTAATGGGCATGGCAACAGAGAGAGATCAAAGCTATTAAAAACCCTACTCACCAGGCTATTCCTGTATCCCTATGGCCTACCAAGGATATGAAATCCCACAGGCTCTTCCGCGGAGCTCTGAACTTCAGCTTCACCTGCCTCCACACTAGGAAGAAAGTGTCACCAGTGTCACCACCATGCAGTTGTCCAAAAAGCATTCCTCTCATGAAAACGGCCTCATCCCCGACCCACCAGCAGGAATGATGCCCAGTGCACAGCTCCAGGCTTCTACCTCCGTCTCACCTTTTACTATCGTCTCCACTCGCATCCAATAACTCCCCTATGGTGGCACTTCCTTAAACCTGAAATTTCCTCCTTCTCCCTTAAATCTCAGGGATTAAGACTCCGGTGACTCCTGACTGATGCAACTTCTTGGCCTAATCTTGCTCCATTCTGGGGCATTGCTCTCCCCTCCTCACATGCCTCCCTTTTGCTCACCTCATCCTCCAAGGCCCACCGTTCCTGAAGCGAGGGAGTCCTAAAGGATGGACTTCTAAGGTGGATGTTGCAGGACCCAAGCGAAGGTCACACAGTTACTGGGGCCCTTAGGCACGGCCACAGTGGACAACAATAGAAGGCAGTGAGGATTCAGGGCACAAACAGGACAGAGCCAGAGTTCACAGGAAAAACAGAATAGATTGGAGGTTTCGTGGTGAAGGGCCCACATGAGCTCAGTCAATAGCCAGGAGGATTTTGACAGGTACAGCTGGGCATAGAAGGAGATGATCCACCAGGAAAACCTGAACCAATCATTACATCTGAAAAAGGACTGGGGTACATGGGACTAGCCTGATGGTGAGACAGAGACCCTGATGCACCATAATGGTGAATGACAGCTCCCTAAGGCACCTGGAATCTTTAAAAACATGGGTTCCAAAGCCAAATAGGCATGGGTTTTGCTCCTCCCTCTGCTCTTTTAAGCTACAGCACCTAGAGCAGGTCACTTAACCTTCCAAGCCTCAGTTTCCTTATCTCTAAAATGGGACTGTCATTATCTCAACAGGATTGATAAGGAGATTAAATGGCAAAATGTGCATAAATCCCTAAGTCCTGACTCTAACCTATGTTCTGAGCACATAAATGATTCTCCACTGCCTTTGGGATCAGATGCAAACCCCTTACTCTATGACTGTAAGCCTTTACACAAACACCATTAGAGTAATTTAATTTTATACTCAGAAATTTATTTTTTTAATGATTTTCAGAATACACACTACAAGATATAAAGCTCAACAAAATCTTGCTGGTAGAAATATACATAAAAATGTGCAGTCCTGTTCATAGCAGAGGTCAGGATTTGGCCAGCATAAAATTGTCATGCTCCTCAGTAGAGGATAAGAGTGTATAAAGGAAAACCCTGGACTCAGGAGTTGTCTGAGGGTCCCTCTGACTGCAAAATTCAAAGTTTCACTGGAGCAAGGCCAGGAGGAGTGGAAGACAGAATCAGACACCACTGAGCCTGAAACGGATTGAAGAATGACTATTGTCACAAGGATTTGTCTTCCACACACATTTTGCCTAAGTCTGGCTCTGGTCCTGGGCCACACAGCAACAGGAAGAGCCATATAAAAGGAGTAGCAGGTTGTAGAGGCTGAATTGCTTCTGTCAGCCTTGTCATAAAAAGGGCTAAGAAAATGCTGGAGTTCAAATGACCATCCATATTCTAGAACATTCCAGAATCTTCCCAGGAGTTCTCAAGCCATTAGCCAAATTGAAACATGGCACCAAATATTTAATGGGAGAAAAATTGTTGCCATCTTTTGCTTTCAGAAAATCTGCCACAAATTTCAAGACCTGTCTTCCACCTGCCTTTTATCTCCCCTCCCACTGGAGCCAAGTGCACACAGGATTCTGGCAGCTTCCTCTTCCCTCACACCAAGTTCTAGCCGTCTCAAGAACCAAGCACCTACCACCACTGCTTCCACTGGCTGGACTTCCAGGGGCACCCTGCTCTTGGTTGGGTATGATGAAAACTACAGCAACTGAGAAGCAGCCAGGCCTTGGCCTCCTTTCCTCTGCCCAGAACATCCATCTCCTGTCACATCCATCCACCTGATTGACCACAAGCCCCTTTCTGCAAGGGCAGGTTAAGGTCAGAGCCAAGACAGCTGCAGGAAGAAGCTGGATGACTTGGGGATCACCACCTGGGCTGCCAGTGCACTTTGGTCCTGCTGATGCCTGGACCCTGGTCAGGCATCCGAGATGCAGGCACTGGAGCTCAGCTGGCAGCCCCAGCCTCTGATGAAATTAAGCCCCAGTGAAATCTGAGCTCCCCACTTCTTGGGCTGTGTTGATTCTGGGTGCACCTGTCCTATTCATATCTGTGCCTTCAAAGAAGCATGTAGGATCAGGGAAGAGGTGCCCCAGGCCAGTTTGGGGAGGTGCCCAGGAAACTGTGCCAGGTGCATACAAGACACCAGGCTCACAAGGTCAAGTGTGGGAATACTGGGTGGCCCAGGTGGGTCATAGCCTTGAGCCATGGACACGCCCTCCTCCCATCCCCAACCTGAGCCAGCCGTCTTAATAATGCCTATGTGTAGACAGCAAGGAGGCTAAGTAAAAATATGACTTAGTTCAGTTCAGGGAAACTTGTCCCTGAAACTACAGAAAGAATCTAACCCAGTTTTGAAGAGGTAGAAACAGACAAATGTCATTTCCTCTCATTAACTTCATTGTGATGGATTTCAAATACCTTATCCGTCCACTCAAGGAGTAGCTAAGATGATAAATGATTCCTGAGGGCAGATAAACTGTTTCAGCAAGAGCACTGATCCCAGACCCGAAGACAACACAGGGATTTCCCTGAGTACAAGCCTCTCCTCCCAGAGCTCCTGCTCCAACCTCCCCGCTTCGGCCCTGTGGCACCCAAGATGGCAGCCCTGCAGCAGCTTCTATGCCAAGACTGATTAGGCAGAAAAGCCCTTGCCTCTGGACTGGCCCAGGACCAGACTTATATTAATACCTATTACATCATCACAGTGACTGGCTGGGGGAAAGTGAACGCTCTTAGGATTGGTTGGCTAAGGTTCTGAGTCTTGCATGGTTTAGGTGAAGAAAGAGCTTTCTTTTTCAAATCTGGCTGAATTATGGTTTTATACAGTTTCAACTACAACTCCTTTTTTTTTCTGAGATAGAGTCTCACTCTGTCACCCAGGCTGGAGTGCAGTGGTGTGATCTCGGCTCACTGCAACCTCCACCTCCCAGGTTCAAGCAATTCTCCTGCCTCAGCCTCCCAAATAGCTGGGATTACAGGCATGCACTGCCACACCCAGCTAATTTTTTTTGTATTTTTAGTAGAGACGGGGTTTCACCATGTTGGCCAGACTGGTCTCCAACTCATGACCTCAGGCAATCTGCCCACCTCCGCCTCTCAAAGTGCTGGGATTACAGGCGTGAGCCACTGCACCCGGCCTACAACTGTTTTCCTAATACTTATAATGCAACAGGACTAAGATCCATGTTGACTATAACCAGGAACTGCATAGAAGGCAGTGTAGTGACCCCCACCTCCATGGTGCCTACTTAAAGGACTCCAATGGCCCCTTAACAAGCTCTCTCCCAAAGACTTGTCACAATCCAAGGAATTACCATCTTTGGAGTTTCATTCCTTTGGGTTAAGATAGTGTCCTCTGTCAAAATATTAAAATTCTTTGGAGGGGTAACACATTGGGTATCTCCAGCATCCGAGAATTCATTTATCACACTTTCACCACCCTCACCCCGATCATCACTGGCTGCCCGGCGCTGCTCTCCCCTCCTTCCCATTCATCCTGTCCTCTTCTGACAGCAATTGCTTTTTAAAACAGCCCACATCAGTCCCTGTCGCTTTCCTTTCTAAAATGCTTTGCTAACTCCCCTACTCTTACAAATACAAATACAAATACAAATACAAATACAAATACAAATACAAATACAAATACAAATACAAATACAAATACAAATACTACTCCTTAGGGTCCTTAGAATTGAGGTCCTCTTGTGTGGTTTGGCCCCTGCAGGGAGATCACGGCCCTTCAGTTTGGCACACCCCACCCCTAGCACCTTATGCTGCATGCCAGGCTCCCCAGCAATCCTCTCGATAGCCAGGCCCTTTCACGCCTGTTTTCTCCCATGCGCTTCCACTGGCATTCCTCCACTTCTCCTGAAGAATTCCACCCCACCCTTCGAGATCCGCCTGATATTTTATCTGGATTGTGCTGGGTTTCCAGATCCCACCTCACTCTGGGCACTCTGTCCTGCCAGTCTCTTCATCCCGAAGCTCTGGAGACCGCATTTGTGACGTGGTCCCATGTTATATGAATATAATGGGTATTATATTCCTTTATGTGTGTGAGTGCATAAAATGGATATAATAATATTCCTTTCGCCCTTTCAACTGGGAGCTCTTCCTGGGCAAGAACTACATCTTATTCATTGTACTCCACTGTACCCTCAAATCCCAGCACCTGGTACATAGCCTTCCACAAACATGTGTTTTCTTCTACCCTGACAGTCAGCTGGGAGATTTTTATATGAGAAAAGGGAGCAATGTGGGGTGGGGGCAAGGAGTAGAGTAGGATAAAAGCAGTCAGTACATTGGCCTAAAGCCCCAGGCAGCTACTTGAAGCCTGGGTGAGGGAGGGAAATCCTAAAAGGCCGGAACCCAGGACAAACATCACCAACCTAGTCATGTTCTCCAGGCCAACCAAAGCTTAACAAACAGTGCTAGCTACTTAGAGCTTTTTCTTTTTTTTTTTATTTCTTTCTTTTTTTTTTTTTTTTTTTTGAGACGGAGTCTTGCCCTGTTGCCCAAGCTGGAGTACAATAGCAGGATCTCGGCTCACTGCAATCTCTGCCTCCCAGGTTCAAATGATTCTCCTTCCTCAGTCTCCCCAGTAGCTGGGATTACAGGCATCTACCGCCACACCCAGATAATTTTTGTGTTTTTAATAGCGATGGGTTTTTACCATGTTGGTCAGGCTGGTCTCAACCTCCTAACATCGTGATCCGCCCGCCTCAGTCTCCCAAAGTGCTGGGACTACAGGCATGAGCCACCACGCCTGGCCTACTTATAGCTTTTTAAAACCTCTCTGCTAAATTTACATTATTTCTTTGATTCCCAAGTTATTTAGTAGTATGTTCACATTTCCAAATGTGTGTGTGTTATCCTTTTGTCATTAGTTGCTAACTTAATTGCATTGTAGTCAGAAAATATCGTCTATGTGTTCCTGATTTCTTTATTGCCTAAAGTGTAGCCGGTTTTTATAAACATTTACAATGGGGAGAATATGCAAGACCCAAGTGTAGGGAGTAGGTTCACCAAGTGGATCTTGTTCATTGAGTTGTTCAAAGGCTCTTCAGCTGTACGAACCTGTGGTCTGATGGATCTAAAATAGATGTGTTCAACATCCCCCACAGTGATGGTGGGATTCACAGTCACTCCTTTTAGTTCCTTCGACCTTTGCAAACTTATCTGTTCTCACTTGCCACAAAGAGGTGTCAGCTCCAAGGAGGAGAGGGTTTGCAAACCGCAAAGCTTGGTGTGCAGGGCATCACTAGCGAAACTTTTGCAGCACCTATCGTCATCTTGAGAAGAATGAAAGCCTTTTCAATAGCTCTGTAGGTCTTCCTCTCTCACCTTCATCACCATCACTCCCCATCATGGAACACATACCGTTCGCAGACGCTTCTCACTCAGTTCCCGGTTTTCTTTGGAGGTGCCATGAGTCACAGAGGGAAGAGCCTTGCTCAGATTCCTTGTTAATAGAACTGCAAAACCTGGAGCAGAGCCCAGGTTGGTCTGCCTCCAAAACCTATGCTTTTATGATGTTGTGTTTCATTGCTTAAGTTGTTTTTCTAATAAGGAAATATTTCATATACATATGTAATAATATACATAACACTACATAGAAGGCATGAAGAATAACAAAACAAAACCCATGCCCCCACCACAAAGCCTAACACAGAGCCACTATAAATGCTTCTAAATCCTGTGTGCCCTCCCAGTTCTGATTCCCTTCACCTCTTCTCCAGAGTAAACCCTTTCCTGAATTTTATGGGGTTTTTATCACCTTGCTTTTTTCTCAATAATCTTACCATCTACGTACATATAACATACGTGTGATAATATATTTTTTAAGTTTTATAAGATTCTGAATCTCATAGAAATGGGTTCACGTTACATATACTCTTCTGAAACTTGGGAGTTTCATCTGTGTTGATGGGCTGGAATTCATTCCTTTTTACTGCTGTATAGTATTCTACTATATGAATGTATCACTATTTAGTTTTTTTACTAAATAATGTTATTTACTAAATAATAATATTTTTACTAAATAATATTAAATAAATGATGGACATTTGGTTTGTTCCCACTTTTTGCTGCAATGATGGTGCTATAAGCATTCTGATATCTTGGTGCACACATGCAAGAGGTGCTCAAGTGTATAAATACCAGGAGTGTCTCTTAGTCAGCTTGGGCTGCCATAACTGAAAGCTATAGACTGGGTGGCTTAAACAACACAAATTTATTTTCTCACAGTCCTAGGGGCTAGAAGTCTAAAATCAAGGTGTGGGTATAGCTGTGGTGTGGGCAAGGTGTGGTGAGGGCCCTCGTCCTGGCTGATAGGCAGCCTCCTTGTCTACCTGTCCTCATATGATGGAGAGAGAAACAGCAAGCTCCCTGGTTTTTTGTTTGTTTGTTTGTTTGTTTGTTTGTTTTTTGAGATGGAGTCTTACTCTGTGGCCCAGGCTGCAGTGCAGTGGCGCGATCTAGGCTCACTGCAACCTCCGCCTCCTGGGTTCAAGTGATTCTCATGTCTCAGCCTCCTGAGTAGCTGATATTACAGGCACGTGCCACACACCCAGCTAATTCTGTGTATTTTTAGTAGAGATGGGGTTTTACCATGGTGCCCAGGAGAATCTCCATCTCCTGACCTCATGATCTGCCTGCCTCAGCCTCCCAAAGTGCTGGGATTACAGGTATCAGTCACCACACCCAGCCTTTGGTGTCTCTTTTTATAAGGGCACTAATCCCATAATGAAGGCCCCACCCTTATGGCCTCATCTAAACCTAATTACTCCCAAAGGTCCCATCTCCAAATACCATCATGGTGGAGTGATAATGGGGGGCTTCAACATATGAATTTTGTGGGAAACACCATTCGGCCCATAGCAGAGTGGAGTTGCTGGGTCGTGGTATGTACATCTCTTTGACTTTATGAGATTTTGCCAAACTGTTGTCTAAGGAAGTCAATTCAAAATCCATGCTCCAGACCTACTTCTTCCCAACTCAGTCACTCACCTCCTTCAATATGCCTGTCAGGAGCATCCTTGAGCCATATTCAACATTTTTTCTGTCTAAGAGCTTAGGAATTTTTCATGTGTCATGACCTGTTTCTCTCCCCTGCTCCCTCTCTAACTGGTTTGTCTCTTCCCTCACTTTGAAGGTCTCTTCTCCTGTCTTCCCAGCAATAACACCGGCTGAAACACACCCACACTCCACCTGTGCTCCCTCATCTGGAGAGAAGCCACACCCCCAGGAATGTGGACTGCTTCCAAGGCAGAGCATAAAGGAGCATTTGTCTCTCAAAGGCACCAGAAGAA
Organism: Theropithecus gelada; assembly: GCF_003255815.1. NCBI lineage: Eukaryota > Metazoa > Chordata > Mammalia > Primates > Cercopithecidae > Theropithecus > Theropithecus gelada. Next base: position 48,061,120 of record NC_037671.1, on the reverse strand, counting down.
ATGGTGTCTAAACCTTCTTATAGTTAGCCACCAGGAATGAGCCAGGCAGTTATTAAATCAGTGGGCACTGAGACTCGTAGAGGTGGAGGAAGTCCAGGAATCATTATCTAGTCCAGCCCCCATCCCAGGAGGAAACAAAGGCCCAGCATCACCAGGCCAGTGAGGTGCAGCTGTCCTGGAACCCTAGCTCTGTGTTGCTAAGCAGAAGTTGCCATCCAGGCAGCTTGCAGGAACAGGGGTAATAAAATTATGCTATTTCTGGGCTTTGCATGCAAACAGCTAGTGCACACCATAGTCTAAAATTGTTTTAAAAAAAAAGATTTGCCTGTTCAGGGAATTTATTATTGAGGGCTAATTTTAGGCTCAGCCAAATCAATGAATGATCAATATTTTATCACAAAGGGTTTGTTTATAGCAAGTCACAATTAATGTCTTGTTACCCACTTTTCCTTCATGCATACAATAAGTGTTTATTGAGTAGCTGCTATGTGCCATATTCTAAGCATTGGTAACATATCCGAGATAAAAATCAGGTTAAAATTCCTGTCTTTCTAAAACTTACTTTCTTGATTTTTTTTTTTTTTTTTTTTTTTGACAAGTTCTTACTGTGTCACCCAGGCTGGAATGCAGTGGTGCGATCTCGGCTCACTGCAACCCCTACCTCCCTGGTTTAAAGGACTCTTGTGACTCAGCTTCCAGAGTAAATGGGACTACAGGCGTGCGCCACCACACCCAGCTAATTTTTGTATTTTTAGTGGAGAGAGGGTTTCACCATGTTGGCCAGGCTGGTCTCAATCTCCTGACCTCAAAGTGATCCACCTGCTTCAGCCTCCCAAAGTGCTGGGATTATAGGCATGAGCCGCCACACCTGGCCTCTAGAGCTTACTTTCTAATGGGTGATGACAGACAATAAACAAGCCAACAAACATAGCAATATGTATGTGCGTGTCTGTGTGTGTGTGTCAGGTGCCAGGAAGCACTATGAAGAGGAGGAAGTAGGGTAAGAGGGTGGAAATGCCAGTCAGCAGAGGGTGCTGTCATCACTAAGGGCACTGTGGAAGGCTCCTGGCCTGCCCTGTTAGAACTTTGAACAGAGGGAGAGGAAAGATGCCACACGGGAAACGCACTTCAAGTTGAGGAAACTGCAAGAATAGAGATCTGAAGCAAGAGCCCTCCTGGTGTGTTCAGAGAAAGAGCATGGAGACTCATTTGCCCCAAGCAGGGTAAACAAGAGAGGGCCTAGAAACAGGTGAAGTCAAAGAGGTAATGGGGACTGGATCACGTAGGGCCTTGCAGGCTGTGATGAAACCTTTGGAGCTAACTTAAGTGGGATGAGAAACTCTATCAGTTTCCTAATGCTGCTGTAACAAAGCTGTAAACACACACACTTAGTGGCTGAAAACAACACAAATTTAATATCTTACAGTCCTGGAGGGGAGATGTCTAACACGGGTCAAACTGTGTTAAAATCAAGGTGTCGGCAGAGCTGTGTCCCTTGCTGGAGCATCTAGAGAATCCCTTTCCCTGCCTTTGACAGCTCCCAGAGGCTGACTGCATCCTTTGGATCTTGGTTCCCTTTCTCCATTTTCAAGGCCAGCAATGAAGGGTCAAGTCCCCCTCACTTCACAACTCTTTAATTATTCTTCCATCCCCACAACTTAACTTCTCTGACCTCAGCCTGGAAAGGGTCTCTGCTCCCAGGGACTCATGTCCCCAAGACGTGCCACCCTAGGTTGTGTTGGACACCCCCAACATTCCTTTTCCATCTCAAGATCTATACCCTTTGTCACGTTTGCAAAAGTCCCTTTTGCCGTGTGAGATAACACCCTCACAGGCTCTGGGCATGAGGCTGTGGACATCTTTGTGAGCCTTTAATCTGCTGACCACCATCTACGCTGCAAGGTTCTGGGTAGACAGAGGAGTAATGTGACATGACCCGCTTTCCAAACAGCTGCAGGGCTGGGAATGGGCCACTGGAAGCAAAGGTGGAGGCAGAGAATACAGTGAGGCAGCTACCACAGTTACTCAGATGAGAGGGGAGGGTGGCGTGGATAAAAGCAGTGGGACTGTGAGGAGCAGTCTATTATGGGCATATTTTAAAAGGAGAATCATTAGGATTTCCTGACAGATTGGACATCGAGGGTGACAGGAGGAGAAGAGTTGGGGTCATTCCATGGATATTGTTCAGTGCATGGGGAAGCGGAGTTACTGTTCATGGAGAAGGCTCCCCACAGAGGTAGGAAGACATGACATCATATAATGATTCCACTCTCCAAAGTTCAGCTATGCATCCACTCTGGCCTCCCAGCCTTCAGGATCTTACATTTTAAGCAGGGAAAAAAGACACACAAGATAACAGAATTGATTATTTGCATCAGACCTTATTCCTACAAATGAACACTATCTCCAAAGCTCTCATCTTGGGAATCCATATACATTTATTCCAAGGCTGCTGCCAAAAGATTTTTGGAATCTCTTTCTAGGAATCCAGTTGATTTATAGACCATACAAGAAAATTGGCCTCGTCATTTCTCCCTCCAAAGGTAAGTTTATAAAAGCATTGACTTTATTCACTGGATCTCAACTTTCAAAAATTGAAGCCATTTTCCCCAGGATGACCATCTGCTGCCACAGAGGATATTCACATGTACAGCTGTGCTGGTGTCATTAGAAGTCAGCTACAGTTTCCAGGCAGGACAAATTTCCTTCCACACACCAGCACCTCTTCACTGGAAATGAGAACTACCACCCTCCTGGAGCTCCAGTTTTTATGCTGTTAACATTGGGCAGGAGGTGAAGGGGCGCATTGTGTTATTCTGTGATACTGGATCATCCACATATCTTTAAAGAGACATTTGAGCTCATCTCAACACCAGGTATATTTATGTTCTCTGAAGCTACTAGTTTGTTCTGATGTTATGGTCCCAGTAAATATGTAACTAATTTTATTTCTTGCTTGATTCTAGAGACTACAAAATCCTCCAGACTAAGATTGCTCAGTGGTAAAATGTGGGCGATAACAGCATCTTCTTCATATGGTCGTTTTGAAGAGGAAGTCACATATTTCACAGAAAGCGCTTCACATAATGCCCAAGAAACTCTTGAGGTGTTCTGGCCATGATTGTTATTCTCCATCCTCGTGTGTGAACACAGTTACTAGATCCACAACCCACCTTTTGTTTTTCCTTAGAAGAACCGACTTTTTGACTCCAGCTGATTTTGTTGTTTTCTTCTCATTCTTGTCCTGTTTTCCTAAAGTTCCGTTTAAGTAACCTGTCTGCCCAGTTGGGTGGGTGAGCAAGGTCTTCTTTTCCTCCATTCCCATCTCTCCTCTACCTCCCAGGACCATCCTAGAGGCAGGTAACGGTCCTGGCTGAACCAGCCTCCTCTGCTTCCTTCATGACTGACAGACAGCTGGAATTCACCTGCATAGAATAACACAGGAAATTTACAGGCTCAAGTTGGGACATGGTCTCTGCATCTCTCTAGGTACTAAGGAGGAGAGGCAAGGTCTATCTATGTAAAATTTCGAATGTCCACCCCTTTCTATGAAACCAGCCTCCAAGTTTTCTATTAATCTGAGAAAGAAACACATGCTAATGCCAGGGGACTTTTCTTCTCCCACAGGGAATTTTAGGAACAAAAACAGAGGGCTCCTCGAGTCTATGGCTCATGTGTAAAATCTGATTCACCAGTGGCTCAATTGTTTGGAATTTTAGTCCAATGAAGGAGATAGTTTTGACCAGAATGCCCTTTAGAAGCATTCCCTCACCTATTGAATTACAGTCACTCATTTTCTCTAGTTGAATACAGGTTAGAGTGGGCCCCGGGGCAGCTTGAGGCTCCTCTCCACCCATTCTTTCCCTTTCTTCCCCACTGTCCCCAACCCCACTCCACCCTTAAAGAGGAATCATATACCCCAGGTGATCAGATCATTGCCCAAATTAGATGACAAAATAGATTTTAAAGTGCCTCACCTCACGCTATGCCTGGCACATCATGGGTACTTTATGAATGTCAGTTTAATTGTGTTTCCCATCTCCCACATTTGTCCACCAAAACTATAAAGTTCAAACCCCAACAGACCATATGCCAACACTCCAGTGGTGAAGCTCCCCATCCTACGGAGGCTTCCCAGCCCGTTTATTCCATCTCGGTACAGCTGCTGATGGACCAGCCATGCCTGTCTTTCTTCCTGAGGCTCCGGACTTTGTAGAAACTTCCAACCGCTTGATTTGACAAATGACTTTCTGAGTGGAGGGAGGTTTTACATTTAATACATATCATAAGGGACATCAGAGCTATGCTCAGGAGATCAAATACTTTCTTCAGCTAAGAATGTAAGCATTATCCCTATTAATATCTTTCCAACAAAAGCCCTGTGCTCCCCACCCCCATTCCTCTATGATCTCAGTTTATTAATGTCGCAGGCCCCTCCCCTGTCAAGCTGTCCTCACCACAGACTCTCATTCCAGCCTGATGTCTACCCTCTGTAGAACACACCTCCTTGGCAAGCATTTAATGCAAGAAGAAAAAATCCTCCATCATCATAAATTGTAAAATCAAACAACTGAACACCGTCCCCTGGGAAATAAATTCTGAAGAGTTAAGAAGGGAAAAGAGAGGGCTATGATTATTTTAATCCTATTCCAGATGCCCAGGTACTCTCCCCAAACAAAACCCAAATTAAACATGAGCCTTATTCAAAGGGATAATGACAACACAAGTGCAGAAGACAACATTTGGCAAATAGTAGATGCTCAATTAATGTTTATTTAAAAATAAGTGAGTGCATACGTACAAAGCAATGCTGTGTGCCATGCTAGGCCAAGCCCTAGCCTGACCAAACAAAGTGAGTTATTGTAACTAGAGTCCCCACACTGAGAGCGTGCTCTGCTGTTCAAAAGCGCCTTCATGCTCATTAGTTGGTATGACTAATGCAGCATATCGAAGCTTGCACCTGGCCTTGAAGGGATGTACCTCTCAGAGGTCCCTCAAAGAATGGAATAATACAGACACTCACAAACACTGAGAAACTTCTGTTCTCACAAGATTTTTGAACCATCTAAAGACTTTAAGACCTCTATCCTTACCACAAAAATTGTTGAGATTGGGAACGCAGAGCACACCAATTCATTATCAAAACTGGAGTGAATAAAGACCTCTTTTTTACCACCACCACCAACAAAAAGTGTCAGAAGGGTACTGACATTATAAGGTGGATACTTCGGATGTAGAGGTCAAAAGGGCAAAAACGTACCAGCCAGAAAATTTCTTTTACTTAGCCAATCTAACCCTGTAGTCAATGACAAAGTAATGTATCTCTCTGGGCCTCAGTTTATACATCTGTAAAGTAGGAACAAAGAGGTTGGCTCCACCTACCTACAAGGGTTCTTGAGAAAATAAAATTAGATCGTGTGAAAAAGATCTTTGAAAAATCAAAGCCTATACACATAAACCGACCACAATAGGTAAAGGGCAGATGATGTGAAAACCAAGGAGAGATGGTTCTTGGTATTGAGTTAAAGGGGATGTCCTTTCCCAAGATGGTACCAGGTAATAGGAGCAACATCTATGAGGTCATCACAGGTCATGTTCTGGCATCGGAGGCAGCATATCACAGGGTCAGGGCATATTGCCTAGGGTCAGAGCCTCCACCGTCCTGGGTGTGAATACCGGAGTTGCCATCTACAAGCTAAATAATATCATGCTGGTTTTTTGGCCTCCCAGGTGCTTTGCTCCCTTGCCTGTAAAGTGGACTAATATCTTCTCCCTCCTAGAAAACTGCTGTACGAATCCAATGAGGTAACTGAGGCCAGAGCATGCAGAGGTGCTGCACAGATGTCAGCTCGGCCTGAAAGCACATCCTTTAGAGAGACCGTTCCGCTCTCATAGACCCTCTGAGGAGGAGAAGGCACTTCCTTGCAGCTTCCTGTGTAAAGTTTTCTCAGGTTTTGCCTCATTTCTCTGGGTTTCCGCCCGCCACTCTCTCTGTGGCACCTCCACAGCCTTGGAGGGTCGCATGCTGGGAGGCAAATGGCCCTTTGCCTCATGCCCTGTCCCCCACTGTTGGAGGTGGTGCCCAGAGGGAAGGAAGAACAGCCTGGTGTGGTGGCTGGCAGCTGGTGGCTGCCTGATCCAGATGCCATCTCTGGCCCAGATGGCTCTAACATTTTCCAGTAGCCCCCAAGCAAAAGGGTGAATCAGGTGAGATTCTCTTGCATGGTTTTCCCATCAACATTTCAATATCCTCCCCTCAAGGCCCAGATTCCCCCAAACGTGCTGTACTAACTTGTTCACTCCTGACCACATCCTCCTCCCATCAAATCCTCCTTGGACTCAGAACTCGAAGACCCAGAAGGAAGGTAGAGATCATAGAGATCATCTCATCTGGATCCTAACCTGGGTCCCTGAGCCCCCTAAATGTCCTAGCAGGCCATAACAGGGGTCCTAGAGGTATTCTTCATATTTTTAAAGCCATTCATAAGCATATGAGTGTGCTACACATGAGACCAGGCAGGCTAATCATGCCTCCGGTGCTTTGCTTTTGGATGGAATTATATCCACTCACCGTGTTCACTCTGGCTAGCTGGTGTTAAAGTTTCTGATTACAAGTTTGTCATTTTAAATGTCAACAATTACTCTTTTAATAAATGTTGCTTGTGTCATAGACAGGCTTTTTTGTCTAAAAAAGAACCAATAGAGGAAAAATAATAAAAGGGCTCCTTTGAGGCAAAGAGGTAGAGAACCAAATCACCTCCCCATTTTACAGATGAAGACACGGAGTGCCAAGTGTTTCCCAAATTCATGTGGCTACTCTGGGGCAGAAGCAAGAGTCTAGCCTTGGTGTTTTTCCTCCTGCTACAGCACTGCTTGTTCAAGCTGTTCTGCCACGTCCCGGGTTCTCACAGCCCTGCCAATTATCAAGCAGCACCTAATAAGAAAACTACTGTCTCGTTGGCCAAGTGATGTACATATGTCGACAAGTCTTTCCTAGAACTGTCCTGTCCGTCAGGTAGCCACTAGACACATTTAACTATCTACATTTAAATTAATTACCATTAAATACAATTCAAAATTCAGTTTCTCAGTCACCCTAGCCACATTTCAAGGACTCAGAAATCACATGTGGCTGGTGGCTACCGTATTAGACAATGCAGACATGGCTCATTTCCATCATTGTGTAAAGTTCTACTGGGTAGACTGCTACAGATGTACTGACTCTAACAGGGAAGGCCCCAGCCCTGTGACTGGGGGAGACACGAAGGTGCTTCTCATGGTATCAGGCTCTCTGCCTGGACTTACAGTCTAAGGGTCACCAATGACCTGGGGCCAGACCACTTCTGACTCCATCCCTGGGGTCAGTTGGAACTGCAGTAAGTCCACCCTGGTCAGGGAAGGAGACCTTGCAAGAGAACCAATCAGAAGGACCACCTTCTCCTTAGACAAGCCCTGTGGTTTCCATGACCAGAAACCACGTTCAAGGTTCAGTTACTCTGAATATTTATGTCACTCTGTCACAGGGGAAAGAACACTAAAGGGGAGTCGGGAGAGGTGGGGTTCCAGCACCAGTGTTGCCTCTTACCAGCTGTGTGCCTCCAGCAAGGCTCCCCTCTCTGGCCCTCAGTCCCCCACTAGGTAAAGAACCCAGTCTTCTGGAGTCCTAAAATTCCACGCTGACCCCATCATCATTTCATTCCTCTCTCTCCGGTATGTGTCTTATCTTTCTTGAATGTGTGCATTTACAGAATGCTTCATCTTAATCAAGGGAATAATAGACAGGGCAGGGGAAATTACCTTGGCGACTCCAAAGTGTGTGTTAACATGGAGAAGGAGCTGAAAAGATTCTAGGGCAGCAGAGGCTGTCGGTGTACTGTTTTCCATGCAAGAATCCAGTAGAGGGGGATATTGCATAGAGGCGAATTCCGAACAGGCTTTGCCTTCAGCTTGTCATTGTTGGTGCCCAAGCTCAGCGGGGAGGAAATGTCTTTTTCGTCCTTGCGGGACCTCACATCTGCTCTCTGTGTACCAGGACTCAATGAGTCTCAGCTAAAAGCCTCTGGATGGACACAGGAAAACCCCTGGTGTTCTTTCTGTGCATTTAACTCTAATGAATTTTCCCTTCCCATTTCCAAATTACAAAATCAAAGCTATTTTCTCAGGTGCCATATTTAGCAGCTGTCAGAAGTTGGAATCTGGCAAGATCAACAACTTTTGAACAGCTCGAAATTCGCTAAAGTCCCAGATGGGTTTTCCCCTTCTCTGCCCTCCCGCTCCCTTCTCAGAGCCAGCTTTCAGAGTCCACCTCGGGCGCCTGAGACCCAAGCAGTGTGCCTCTTTCAGTAAAGCATGGTTTTAAGGAAATAAAAACACATTTCCCTTTCACATGCCTCATTGCCGTATTTTCCCTCTCATTTTGACAAAATGGGACTCTGCGGTCCTCCTCCTCAGATGAAGGCTGATCGGCAGCCTCGGTCACTAATCTCTCACCATCTCCTTCTACAAATGAGACTCACCCAGTCTCAGCACGACTAAGAGCAAAAGGTTCGTCAGAATTTCCAACTCCTGTGATTTCTCCCTTTGGTTCTTCAGAGATAACAATGAGAGTAAAATATGTAGAGATGAGAGTAAGACACGCAGAGAAACCCTGGCTATGAGCGCCCACAGTGGGGGTGGGGCAGTAGCCCTTGCAACTTCACAGTGAGATTCCACAGAAGGGCTCTTTCCCTTGTAAATACCCCACTTAAGGCTTAAATTTCAAGAAGGCCTGGATCCAGCCTCACCAGCCTCACCTTATGCCAGGCTTTCTGCAGCGCTGGGAGGGAAGGGTGGAAGAATGCTGAGATCTCCGGCAGTCACACCTTTCATGAAAAACAGAGACACCTGTCTTGATGTGAAGCTGTGGATGGTGGCTCAGCTATTGTCTCAAAGCAATCAAAGAAAATGTCTGTGATAGGTGGAGGGATATTTTGTTCCCCAAGGCTGGTTCTCCAAGCTGAGTAGACAAAGGTGCAAGAAACAGGGAAATTCTCAAGCAAAATAAAGTGTATTTGCCGGGAAAGTCTATCGGAGTGAGAATTCTCAAAATATTTTCTAAAGCTCAGAAATGTTTGGAGAACGTAGCCACAGTATATACAGAAATAAATGCCCCGTTTTCATTAGGAGAGCCTGTGTGTATAAAGGGACGCATCCAGGCTTTGGGGCCAGACATTGGTTCAAATCCCAACCCTGTCACCTTCTACTCAGATAACCTCAGACAAGTCACCTAGAACCACTGAACCTCCATTTTCTCATCTCTAAAATGTAATGGCACCTACTTTTACAGACTTATGGCAAGGAAGAAACAAAATAATCTATGTAAAAACACTCAGGGGCCGGGTGTGGTGGCTCACCCCTGTAATCCCAGCACTTTAGGAGGCCAACGTGGGTGGATCACCTGAGGTCAGGAGTTCGAGACCAGCCTGGCTAACATGATGAAACCCCGTCTCTACTAAAATACAAAAATTAGCCGGGCATGATGGTGGGTGCCTGTAATCCCAGCTACTTGGGAGGCTGAGGTGGAAGAATCACTTGAACCTCGGAGGCAGAGCTTGCAGTGAGCCAAGATTGTGCCACTGCACCCAGCCTGGGTGACAGAACAAGACTCCATTTCAAAAAAAAAAAAAAAAGCAAGCACTCAGCACCATGCCTGGCATATAGTCAGCACTCACCAGATGTTAACTGCTATCATTACATTGCTAATAAAATAATACCACAACATTCTTCTGAGTGTAGAGATACAGACATACAAGAAAATCCTCTCTTTCTACAAGAAATGTCTTCAGGATTAAAATTCTGATGCCTGTACGACTTAAGACGAACCCACAAGAAAATGTCATGGGGGACTGTGATACATACTTCCTAAATTTTGTTTCCTGTTCTACCCAACAGCCCTTGTGTTTTTGGAGTTCTAAAACTGAAGCCATGTGGTCAGTATAAATGGCAGAGTATTAATCAACTGAAAATAAATATCTCTGAGATCCAAGGGCAATAAAACCCTGTGGAAGTACCCACCGCCAACCCATTACTCAAATTCAGACACAAAGAGACTGCGTCTAGTCCTCATCTTCACCGTGATGACCCTGTGTTTCATGCAATGGAATATTTACAGCATCATAGTGGAGCTTGGGGTATGAGTAGGGCATCATGCCGATAGCCCTGTGTTCGGTGGGACACTGCCCTGGTGGTGCAACTGGTGCATGCTTCAGTTCTCCTCCTTGATCCTCAGCCACACTCAAGTCAGTATTTGCTGCGCAACTCAACGGTCCCTGCTGCCCCTGCTCATGAGAATTACCTTGTCATGTAATAAGTACCTTCCTTGAGTTCATGAAAATAAAAAATAAAATTTTTAGAAAGGAAGAAAGAGCATCATTTCCATGTTTGAGGACCTCAAGATTGGTTAGAAATTAACTATGATACCTGCCCCAAGTGGTCAAGGTGTTGTCCAATAATAAGTTGTCACCAGTCTGAGTGTGGTGGCTCACGCCTGTAATTCTGGGTCTTTGTGAGGCCGAGGTGGGTGGATTGCCTGAGCTCAGGAGTTTCAGACCAGCCTGTGCAACACGGCAAAACCTCGTCTCTACCAAGATACAACAAATTAGCCGGGTGTGGAGGCAGGTGGCTCTAATCCCAGCTACTCTGGAGGTCGAGACAGGAGAATTGCTAGAACCTGGGAGGCAGAGGTTGCAGTGAGCCAAGATCGCGCCACTGCACTCCAGCTTGGGAGATACAATGAGACTCCATCTCTAAAAATAAAAATAAAAATAAAAAAGTTGTCACCAATAATTGAAAAGTGGGTTGGTTTATTCATTCATTTCTAATCAAGCAGATGCCACAGTGTTATTTGATACTAATATCTGACCTCTCACTTCAAAAATCAGGAAACATTTCTTCACATGGTTCGTCTCACACCATGAGCCAATGGCCTCTTTCTGGGTACTCATGAGGTATAGAGCCTAGCATTATTAGCTTAATAATAACAACTTTTAAAAACCTAGATAATAATAAAGTGAATAAAATGCCTCAGATATTGCACTTCACTCCATTCCCTAAGTCAACAACTACAGCAATGCTGATTTGAGTTGATTAGTCCAGTTCATGGGCAGACCTGGAGCCAGCTCAGCCCCACATTTAGGTAAGATCTGAGAGGCGCCAAGAAACTTACCCTTGGTGGAGGCATTCCAACAAGTTATTCATGTTTTGAGTGAAGGGAATGGGAGTTTGGAGCTTTGTTTGTTTTACCTTTTTGTAAAGCAGTGGAAACCCTCCTTCAAACGAAATCTCTGAGGGCCCCTATATAGAAGATACTAGCACATTCTTAAGTAGTATTTACTCTGTGCCAGATGTTTTAACTCATTTAGTCCAACAATTCTACAAGGTAGATACAGCGTGCTGTTACTCTTCACACTTTACAGATGGCAAAACTAAGGCACAGAGAAGTTAAATGATCTGCCCAACATCACACAGCTTTAGGTGCTAGAGCTGGGGTTCCATCCTGTCTGGACTGGCCCCAGAGCCCACCCTCTCATGGATCACACTGTGTGGCCCCCGTAAAGAATGTTTTTAAGGAGGCATATAAAATCAGAACAGCTCTGGCTGGAGCTCTGAGAGAGGGCAGAGAGTTCCAAGCTCTCTATAGTGAGCCTCAGGCACATCCAAGGAAGATGAGGACTTCATAAAGCCACTGGATTAAGACTTTCTCTACCTAAGTTCACTTTAAGATCGCATCTATTTCTTGAGGAATAACAAATTAGTGCATCAGTAGGAATCTCTCTCCAATTACAAGGGTCTTTAGAGAATGAAACTTAGGACAGGTAAGTGGTGACTGGCAGACCCTGTCTGCAGGGCAGGGGTGCAGAGGGCACACAGGGCTGGACTCTAGTCTGGACAGTAGGAGGGGAGGGGACTGAGAGAGGCAGTGCCTCCAGGACAACCAAGCCTCTACCTGACAGGCAAGCTGGAGGTCAGGCTAACAGCAGTGCTTGTGATGAGTATGTGAAAGGGCCTTCGGGCAGGCCACTGTCTGGGTGCTGAACACTAAACAGCAGGTGGCTCCCTGGCAGAGACATAGCGTGACTAGAGCCGTGGGGAGTGGGTGAGGAGAACAGTCTGACATGAGAGCGTCAGGGCTCCCCCCATGAGGTGACACTCAGAGTTTCGGTTTTTATCTTGATAAAAATTTTGCAATTTTCACAATTGCAGAACAAATAGAACCATGACTCATATTTCACAATTTGCCTGGCAAATTCACTATGCGATCATGTTTCTGACAACTACATGTTTTCCAGGGGTGAGGGGACATCAGGATAGAACATTTGGCCTAAGGAGCATGTTATAATGGGGGACAGTGGGACACACATTGCCCCCACCTCATGTCTTTGGTTCAATACCAGAAGCCAGTGATTCATGCTGTACACAGGTCTCAGTGGACCTGGGAGTACATCACGAATTCTGAGGTATCCATGTGTATATTTTACTGTCTGACTTTTAATCATCTCTGAGCCACATTTTCATTCTCTGGAACTTCATGGGATAAATTACTTGAGGTTCATCATTTAAAATTTATTTTGAAATTTGAATGGCATGAGTTTGAGTAGCAACTTTCAAGATAATGTAATTTAAGAGATGATGATACACGTGACGAAATGTGACACTTTAAAGGAACAATTAATACACCCAGTGAAACTGAAAAACCAGAGTTTCGCCCTCTGGTTTCTAACTGAGGAATTGAGTCAGAAGTTCTGTAGTCTAGAACGGAAGAAATAGACACGAGGACCAACTCTGTGTCACCTGTAGATAACACCTAGTACCACGTCAGCAGCATGAGATAATGAATTATTATTTGTCAAATGAATGATAAGTACATATATGCAAACACATAAGCATACAGTCCACACAAGCTGAAATGCAGGGCCCAATCTTATCATTCTTAGGGACCATTTCCCCATTCAAAATGCGGATAATATTTGTTCCTTTTTTTTTTTTTTTTTTTTTGAGATAGAGTTTCACTCTTGTCGTCCAGGCTGGAGTGCAGTGGCGTGATCTCAGCTCACTGCAACCTCCGCCTCCCAGCTTCAAGCGATTCTCCTACCTCAGCCTCCCGAGTAGCTGAGATTACAGGCATGCGCCACCATGCCCAGCTAATTTTTTTGTATTATTAGTAGAGATGGGTTTCACCATATTGGCCAGGCTAGTCTCAAACTCCCTACCTCAGGTGATCCATCCGCCTCGGCCTCGCAAAGTGCTGGGATTACAGGCGTGAGCCGCTGCGCCCGGCCATTTGTTCCTTTTTAAACATGCGTTGATTAATCTTGGAAATGAGGTTTATATAGAAAGCAGAAACTTATCTTCCAATGGTTATATCTCACATTCGTTCAGCGCCTTTTACTCAGATCCCTTGAAATGGTCCATATTTTTGATTCTCAGAGCACCAGTGGGCTGTTAAGCCCCAAGGTAATGGTGATGTTTTCCCATATCTTATGCCATCACCTTTTGCACTCTCCCTTGGGTGCTCTTGTGGAATAGAAACCTGATTTCAACAAGAGACTTGGTGCTTACCAGAGAAAGATTCAGTTGAAAAATAGTCTGAAACTAGGATTTGTTGAGTTTGTCGATCTGGGACAGCTTTAAATCATCAACATGTCATGTAATCCTTCCAAACCACCCAGCGTGGCAAGTGCAATTTTGTTCATTTTAGGGGGTGAAGAATTGAGAGATATCCAAGCCACAAAACAGGAAGGGACAGAATTGAGACCCCAGGTCAGGTTGAGCCCAATACCGTGGTCTTTATATCAAGGGCTAACAGTCTTAGTGAAGATGAGGGTGTCGCCTGCCCCCTCTGCAATGTCAGTACCATGAAGGCTCATCGCACCTCAATTTTCATCATGTAGAAATTTGACCCCTTCAATGCTGCAGGGGCCTCCCAACAGGTCCCAAGCCCATGCTTATTCCCACCCAGGCCATCCCCCACCTTCAGCCAGAGTGACTGCAAGTCTGGTCAGGTCACTCCCTTATTGAAATCCCTTTAACACTGCCCATTACACTCAGAATAAAGGCCCAAATCCCCATATGCCAAAAGGTCCGGCCTGACCAGCCCTGTCCAACCCTTTGGGCTCCCCTGCTCCTGCCCAAGCCTTCTGCTCCCCAAATATGGGAATTCACTTTCTTCTTCCTGTCACAGGGCCTTTGCATATGTCGTTCCATCTCCCAGCGGGTTCTTTCCACCACAACACCTTCCCACTTTCTCTTGTCTTAGCTTAAACATCCCTTCCTCAGACAGACCCCTCACAATGACCTTCTGCAGTGCATTCCAGAGCCCCCAGCACCCATCTTTCATTTCACTCACCACTGTTAGATCAGGATAATGGTTTACATAATTGTTTGTCTCATGTCTGTTTCACACACTGCCTAGAGGAGGAGGTATGAATTAAATGATACCTGTGAGAGCAGGAACTCCGTCAGTCCCACTCATGTCTATGTTTACCACCAGTGTCTGATTCAGCACCGGACATGTAGGAAATGCTCAATAGATGCTTATTCCATCCATGAGGCAATTCATCACCAAATCAGGACACTGCTAACCTAGTTTTAGGCCCAAGGTCTTGTAATCTCCAAGCATGTTTACCATCTGATATCTGATTGGTTCGCAGTTTTATCAGAACCAATGTGTGAGAAGCTGGCGGAGCTGAAGTGTAACGTGCATTACAGGAAATCATTTACCACTCTGGGATCCCCTCTCCCCACTATGTTTTAATAAGCTTAATAATAGCGACAGCTAACATTTATTAAGTACTATGTTCTCACCAGTACCTTAAGAGACTTTCATACAACCTAAGTCCACATGGCACGATCTGTTTAACTTAAGCCAGATCCTCTCCAAGCTCCGTTCACCTCCAGAGGCTCCATCTCATCTACAGTAAAAGCCCAAGTTCCAGGCATGGCCTGTAAGGCTCAAAGGATTTGCTCTTCTCTGACCTCATCCTCAGCACACTGCCCATCTCAGTGGTCTCCAGCCACACCAGCAGCCTCCTTGAAGCTCCTAGAATACACCTGGCAGCTCCCTCACAGGGCCTGTGTGCCTTCTGTACCCTGGGCACAAAATGCTTCTGCCCCAGATAGATGCAGTTCTAGCTCTATCATGTGCTTTAAATGTCATCTTCTCCACAAGCCTTCTCTGACAGCCATCCTGTACTCCCTCAGCCCCTTTCTTGCTATGTTTTCCTCCATCGCATACCACCATCTAATATACCATTGCTACTACCTATCTGCTCATTCATTGCCTGCCTGCCCCCTCTACAATGTCAGTGCCACAAAGGCAAGGATCGTTGTCTGTTTAGTTCACTGCTGTGTCCCTACTGCCTGGTGCATACAAGGAACTCAACAAATGGACGTTCCATGAGTGGATGTTCTCATTTCATCCTTACATTAATCCTGAGAGGTACGCACATCACCCAAACACCTTACTTGCCACCTTTTCTGCCAAGTCTACTACTGCTCCTGTACTTGGTTTGCTGGTCGGTGGCAGAAAAGAGAACCAGGAAACTCAGGCCTCAAGATATTCTGGGTTCACACCCTCACCCCCACAAAGCCTGTCTGAAACAGGTGCCCTGTTTCAATTTCCCACTTCTCTAGTCTAGCCAGAAGTGAGTTTCCTTATGCATCAGTCATTCATTTGTACGTTGTTTTCCCGACATTTGCTGGAGATGAGGCCCCAGGTGAGTGAGGTAGGCCCCACCCTTGGGGAGCTCAGAACTAAAAAGCTGCCTCCATGTCTCAATGGCCACTTCAGATTCTTTCTGCTGCACCATTTTCCTGTTCATTTATTTTTCTAATTTCAAATATAGATTTTGTTACCTTTCAAAATATGAGGCATTTAAGAAAAGAGACATTTTAAAATAGTGCTCATGGCTAGGACTGAGAGAGATTCTTTCACACCTCCCTGTCTCAACCTCCAGGGACGAAATGGGTGCAGCTTGTTCTCAAATAGGAAAATTCAGAATTTTTCCAAAGCAGGCAAGGGTTGTGTTTCTGCACGTAGGACAGGTTCCGAGCCCTGGGATAATGGTGAACTTCATCACTTTCATTTCAGATGCCATTTCTCTGGACTCTTTCCGCAGCCATGACTGTTCAGCGTTGCTATTAATTCTTCCAAGCATTTTTGCCCAATAAACACCCAAAACATGCTTTTCACCCTTACACCCACTTCCTGTCCTGCATCTATCTACCTCTTCATCCCTTCCACTAGCTTCACATCTCTGTTGTTTTCAAAGTTGTCCCTTGTATTCTAGGAAACCCATTTCTTGTTTCATCAAACCATTCTGTTCTCAAGTCCCTCCCTCTCTTTAAATCCCTCTTCAACCATCAGCAGAATCTGCTGCTGCTGCCTCACAAGGAGGGCCCCTCCACCTCGAAACCCTGGCCTGAGAATCTGAAGGGGAAGGAGTAATCGAACTGAAATTAAATGTCAGTTTCAGCTAACCTGAGCAAGGCACACTTTCACCAGAGGGGATCACAGAAGCAAGAAATGAGGACCACTTGTCCCCTACACTTATAGACTAGACTGTCAGGGTCAGCACCTGCTTCTGAATAGACAAGGTATGGACTTGCTTACTCACTCAGATTAGAGGAACTATCAGGGCACCACCGTACCCTCATTAGTTCATTAACACAGTCCTTCACGCATGCAGCAAATAGTGATTGCAAGGTTTATTTCTTTGACTGCTGGAGGTTTTATAGTCTTTCAGAATGCCCTATTATGTTGCAAATAGTCTTGAAGAGTCTTACGTCTTTTTAATGAAATTTAATTTGATACAATTCAGTTCTTCCATTTGAATTTCCATAGTATTTTGTGACATGGTAAAAGAACACTGGACTAGGGTGAAAGAGAACTAGAGAAAAATCCTGTCTATTCTACTTGCTGACTGATTAACTCCAGGAAAGTCACCTGACTTCTTCAAGCTTCAGTCTCCCTTGTCCATTAAAAGGGTGTGATACCAGCTACACCACCTACATCAGGGGAGTTCTGCATCCCATGTACAATCAGCAATCAGCAAGATGCCTGACATACAGCGGCCTTTCCAAAAACATAGATGAAACTGAAGAGACTCCAGTTAAAATCAGTCAGTGGTAACAAAGGGCCTTTTTGCCGAGTCGAGCATTACAGAAATGAAAGCTTCATCTCTACTTCACAAAATTTTCCTAAGATCCTTCAAGACCTAAGTGAAATGCGATTTTATTCATGAAGTGATCCCTCCCTCCAACCCCAAGATAGAAAAGAGCCAAGGAGATTGAGTGGCATCTGGGACAAAAGGTCACACCTAGGAAGTGCAGCTCTCTGGAGCAAAGCTCTTGAGAGTGGCCAGAAGAAGGGATTCACTGCAGAAAATGGAGTTTGGAAGCCCAGGGCCTGCCAAAGAGGAAAGACAAACCAAGGACCCAGACTGAAAAAGAAAAGGAAGGCTCTGAGCCGTGGAGAGCAGACATGGAGCAGAGAGGAGATCTGAGAAACAAAGCTGGGTGTTGATGTGGAGCAAGTAGAGTGGTGTCCAGGGGCAGAAGACACTGAGTGCTTGGAATATTCTCCTGCATCTGAATCGTGCTGGACAGAAACCATCCCACCCTTTCTCAAACCCCATAGCACTTTGTACTTCTCAGGGCACTGCCCAAACTGCCTGTCTTTACGAGTCTTTGAGGATGTGCGTATCTTCCCTCCCCTACCAGAATATAAATTCTTTGAAGGCAAGAGCCAGGTCTCACACCCTTTGTACACCCTTCCCAGCCCACACCTAATGCCTAAACCAGTGTCCTGCATGTGATCAGTATAACAAATATTTGTTTAATGGATTAATAAAAACATTACACTCTTTGGTTTCAAATATGACCAAATAAAACATGACCCAAAATACTACTAAACCTTAAAAACTAGTTGTGCACATGTACCCTAGAACTTAAAATTTAAAAAAAAAAAAGAAAAAGAAAAAAACTAGTTTACTCCTCTAGCTTCATCATCTGGGTTTTGAACTTTCTCCCTATTCTTGAACACTTTACAGCATACTTAGTTTTGTTATGCAACAAAATCACTGCTCACTTAACTATGTGTTTCATACCAAATAGTGTAAGCATAAGTACCATTTATTGGACATAATGGCAAAATAGCTACCTGTTGGTCAGACGCATTTGGCACCCCTTCAGAGTGTGAGTTATTGCTAAAAAGTGGCTGCTACTCTAGGACTACATTTCCCAGCTCTTTTTGCACTCGGGGGAGTCCACGAAACTAGTTCTCATCAATGGTATGTCAGTGAAACTAGATGAGTCTCATCTCTAAGTCAGGACTTTTAAGAAACTTCTTAAGCTTTTAAGAAAGCTTCTCCACTCTCTCCTTCCTCTTTGCTACCTGGAAGCAGAGACTTTGAGGTTTCAGGGGATGCAGAAGTCACAAGATGAAAGCCACAATCCCTGAGTGCCCACAGGGAGAAAAGCTCCCTGCTTTTCTCTATTTAGATGGACAAAGGGAAATCACAAGATGGAAGCCTGGATCCCTGAGTCACTACATGAAGGAAAGCTCCGCTTTCTCCATTTGGTCTATCACATAGTCAAGAAATAAACTTTAATTATGTTATCTGCTGGAATTTGGCATTTAATTGTTAGAAAAGCCAGTGTCACCTTAACACAAGTACCTACTGTCTGGCAGGTGATTCACACAAATTACTTTCATAGAACACTTGCAACAGTCTTGCATGGTAGGTACTATCACTATCCTTTTTATTTTGCAAATAAGTAAACCAAGACACAGAGAGGTTAAGTTACAAAGGTTAAATTAAGAAAGGTTGTCACAGCTAGTAGGCGCTGGAGCTAGAATTTCACTGAGATTTGTCTGGCCCCAAATGATGTGTTTTCTCCCACGACATCACACTGCCTCTCATTTATCAGTGATCTTGGACTCTGCCTTTGACATCATTTTTAAATTAGGGGTTTCTGGCCTGATTCTGACCTACACTTTTTAGAAGCAGTTGAGATATATGTCTCTGCTTTCTGTCACTGAGCTCTGACCATCACCTGGAAGAATTATGTATTCCAAGCCCGGGAGTGTTCCCAAAGACTGTACTTTCTTCCTCATCTGTTTTGACACAATTATTTTACTATCAGAATTGAACTCTTTCTCTAAGCAAATATTTCAGCTTTATACTGCTTGACTTCCATTTTTTCACCAGTTGGGAAGGGTAAGAAGACAATTCATTATGGGTTTAGGGTGGGGAACAAGAAAGACAGTGGGGGAAAAGGGAAATCGTATGGGTTCGTCAAATCCCATCTGGTCCTTGCTTGTTTCAGAAAACCCTCTCAGACATTTTGTTGATAAAATTTATGCCACCCATGGTTATGTCTGTGTTAGTTCTGTTTCTTTCTCGCTTTCTGACTGAGGGATAAAAAAGTTCAAATGACTTATCCAGAGTCATACAGTGTCAGTGGACAGAACTGGAAAGCAAATTATACTGGCATGCAAAGAAATAGAAAGTAAGTCAATATATAAACTCATCTGCAAAAAGGAGCTTGTAGAAATTGGGTACTTTTTTTGGATTCTTTACCTATAAAATGCCAGTTATCCAACGTAGAAAGAAAAAAAGAGTAGGCAGCCCCAATTTGTAAGTAATTGAAACCAGCTCCTTCAGCTGCTGGGTGAGTAATCTTTCTAAAATGTATATACGTGCTGACTTCTTAAACCATAGTAACTATTCTTGGTGACTCAAGATAAAAACCAATTGTTGAATTGGATTGTTAGGGGATGATGCCTTCAGAGGATAGTGAAGAAAACAAGGCTTCTTATACTAAATATTCTCAAAGTATTACTGGTTCAGTGCACTCCAGGAGAGCAGAGATTTTGTCTTTAGCTAAAGCACCTGGACCTGCCTGGCACAGAGTAGTTGTGCAATAAACATTTGTTTAATGATTGAATAAATGGATGAGTGTTTTGCTTTCTAATCATTTCATCTCCTCCCTTTATATCACGTTCTTTGTTGTCATCATTCCCTGTGCCCTTAACTTGCTATTTCTAATTTGTTGTGGGTCAAGAAACTTAAAATAAATTACATAGATAAAAGAAATTGTAATATAACTCAATAGAACTTCTAGAACTTTCTGCAGTGATGGAAATGTTCTATGTACCCTGGGTACTTACCACTTTTGAACATTTGAAGTACAGCTAGTTTAGCTAAGAAACTGAGCTTTAAATTTTATCTAATTTTAATTAATCTAATTTAAATTTAAATAACTATATGTGACCATTGGCTACTGTACTAGACAGCACAGGTTTTGAACTAGGTGCCAAATAAAAGAAGGACTTGTCTGAGGGCCAGAGGATGGAGATTTTGAAAACTGTGCAGTCGTTTCTTTTAACTTCCACGCTGTTATTAACGAGTAATGAAGCAGGTCACAGGGCTCTGCAGGATGCATAGGAGTGGAGTTGGGCAGGTTGATTTGGCTCACGTTGCACAGTTCCGCCTCAGTGATAATATTTAGAAGGGCTAAAAGTAAAAAGTGGATAAAGCTCTGTCAGGGATGTTCAGAGGCCAGGTGAAGCCAAAGGAAAAGCTGGTCTGTTCAGAGAGACTTCCAGCGTGACCTGGCACCGTCTATCCTCATCACTCAAGGCAGAGAGCACCGCAGTTACGTGGAGTTGTGCTTGTTGTGTTTGTTTGTGTGCATTTTTTTTTTTTTTTGAGATGGAGTTTCGCTTTTGTTGCCCAGGCTGGAGTGCAATGTTGCAATCTCAGCTCACTGCAACCTCTGCCTCCCGGGTTCAAACAATTCTCCTGCCACAGCCTCCCGAGTAGCTAGGATTACAGGCATGTGCCACCGCACCCGACTAATTTTGTATTTTTAGTAGAGATGGGGTTTCTCCATATTGGTCAGGCTGGTCTCAAACTCCCGACCTCATGATCCGCCATCGTAGGCCTCCCAAACTGCTGGGATTACAGGCGTGAACCACCTCTCCAGGCCCATTTGTGTGCATTTTAAATCCTCAGACTTTCTCACAATATTTTTTAACACAATATTTTAAAACACACACACACACACACACACACACACACACACACACACAATATTTTTTAAGCAATCAGTATGGCTTAAAAGCTCTTCTGTCTCTATCCTAAAGAGAAAGAGTCACCCTACTTTAGTCAGGAGGTCTATTATCTGACCACCTAAGAAGCTTCTCAGGAGCTTCTATGTCCTGCAGGGATGATTTGGTGGCTTTCTGAGTAGAATGGAGGCAGCTGTGCTGCTGGAGGGAGTCCACCCTTTGCATCTTTGTCCTAGGTTTCCCCTGAAGCTAAAACAATCCCAGCCATTTAGACATCAAGGAACTCACACTGAATTCAATGTCTATTGTATGCAGAAATGGCTTCTGCCTATCTCTACGCAGGGAAAGAGTCTCAGTGACTGAATATTGTCACACACGTATCTTTTTTGCTGGTCTAGAGGCCATTGCTTATATGCGACCTGCAGGTACACAGCAATGATCTCACCCACTTACTTCCTAATAAAAGAAACAAATTTGGTCTTAACCACCCACACTGTAGCACCGGGTCCTGTTTCATGACAAAATCCATGCAATTCTTGTGTTTTTAAAATATATATATCTATACCTATGCATAGATATAGATGCATGTGTGTATGTAATATAAAAGCAGTAATTAATCATTAAAGAAAATGTAAAGATAAACAAAAGCATTCAAATACCCTTATCCAAAGACAACTCTTGGTTAACATTTTGTTCTATTTCTTACCTGCCAGTCCTCTATGCATAGATGAGGAATTTTCCCTTCTTAACCTTGTTGGAAGCGTTTTATATTCTGCATCTTGCTTTTTGTTATGAGTGTTTCCCTTGCAATCATACGGACTTAGCAAATATCCTTTGTAATACCTGCAAAGTATTCTGTTAAGTGGAGTTAACAAACATATTTAATCATTCCCCTCTTGGAAAAGCATTTGTTTTCTAACACTGCCCTTTTATAAATTATGATAGCAAATAATTTTGTGTGCAAAGGCTTTTCTCCACACATACCAGCTTTGGAATACCTTCCTTAGGATAGAAGCGTAGAAGTAGAAGTTCTGAGTCCAGAGTTATGAGCATGTATTAAAATTAAAGTCCCATATTTCCAAGAGTCAAGGTTCAGGGTAAACAAGCAAAGCCAAGTTCACGAGCTGATAATCATTTGACCTTCTCAGTATTCTAGCTCAGAAGTTCCCAAACATAAGACCTACTGCAACAGGAGTGCCTGGGCATTTATTTAAAACCCAGATTCCCAGTGAAACATGAGAGTTCCCTGATCCCCTCCTGGGACTTTTGACAGAAGTGTGGCTCATTTGCTTGGCTGCAGCACCTCAAACCCTTTACAGGAGGGAGAGAGCATGCAGACGGGCAGGTGCAGGAGACAGGGTAAGTGATTTTGGGTTCCGACCCCATGGTAGTATCTAGGGATGTGTTACAAGTAATGCTCTCTCAGCAGTTACCGGCCACGAATGGCTAAGTGTTAAACCAGTTCAGTGGAGAGTCAGTGTGCTGTCCTTTTACACCCTGCCCTCTTGGTACCCAGGTCCTTGTTTGGTGTCCAGGAAGAATCAGGTCACATGGACTTGAAGGATGGTGAATGTGGGGATTTTTATTGAGTGAGGGGAGTGGCTCTCAGTGGGATGGATGGGTAGCTGGAAAGGGGATGGAGTGGGAAAATGATCTTCCCATGGGGTTCGGCTGTCTCCTCTCTGACCATCCCCAGCCAAACTCTTCTTGATGTTCAGACACTCCTTCTCTTCTCTCCTTCTCTGCTGCACCAATCTGCTGCTCTGCTGTATGGAATCTGGGGTCTGGGGTTTATATGGGTACAGGATAGGAGGGCGGGCATGGCAAGCCAAAGGGCCACATTTGGGTGTGAAAACAGGAATGCCTGTTCCCATTTAGGGCTGCAGATTTCTGGGCTTCAGGGTGGGGCCTTTGCCAGAGACCTGCCCTCTTCTGTCCAATATTTCCCTGTCCTCTGTCTGTATCAGCAGGACCCACCCCAGACTTACTGATTCAGAATATACTGGGTTGAGCATGAGTGGAATGCTAACAGTCTCTAGGTGAGTATTTAATCATGACTGCTTCTGGACAAAGGAAGCTCCAGGCAGAAACACATTTTGAAGAACAACTTTACAAGCCCTTTTGTTTATCTACTATTAAAACTATAAATAACAGGCCTAATCCTAACCCTGCCACATGGCAGGGGAAAAACCTCATAATAGCAACCAGTATACTTCTTAGTTCCTTGTACTCATTTAATCATCACACATAAAAATATAAAAATTTACATCCCACTGATCAAAAATGCTTCGGAAGTTAGCTGTTTCCCATGTAGATGTTCACTCTTTTTCTCAATATTTCCCTCACTAAGTCTGTCTACAATTTCCTCTGCTAAGACTCTAGGATCTTATTTCCTCTTTATTGGAGGATAGAGAGTCTCATCTTTTTTTTTTTTTTTTTTTTTGAGACGGAGTCTCGCTCTGTCGCCCAGGCTGGAGTGCTGTGGCCGGGTCTCAGCTCACTGCAAGCTCCGCCTCCCGGGTTCCCGCCATTCTCCTGCCTCAGCCTCCCGAGTAGCTGGGACTACAGGCGCCCGCCACCTCGCCCGGCTAGTTTTTTGTATTTTTTTAGTAGAGACGGGGTTTCACCGTGTTAGCCAGGATGGTCTCGATCTCCTGACCTCGTGATCCGCCCGTCTCGGCCTCCCAAAGTGCTGGGATTACAGGCTTGAGCCACCGCGCCCGGCCTCATCTGTTTTAATTATAAGTCTCAAGGACTTCACTGGAATTTTAGTAATATAACAGTGCCACCAAAGCTAAAGTATTTGGAATCGTTGATGAGATCCTCTAAAGAAGAAAAGCAAACCTGACTTAAACCCAGGATGGGCAAAACTCTCAAAACTCACCCTCTCCCTGAAACCAACTGTGCTTCTGTGGTGTTCCTTTGATCAGGGCACAATGAATTCACACAAACCAAAACTGAGAAACAAAGAGAGAGAAATCACCTCAAAAGCAGAGACCAATTTTGAAGCATTCAGGAGGACATGAGGCGAAGGTGGGTATGATCCTAAAGGCTACCACCCAATAAGGCTTGAGGGGAACAGCTTGCCTCCCACATCTCGGCCCTGGGTCAAAAGTCTCTTTCTCAAAGGAAGCACTACAAAGCGCTGAAAAGGTGTCTGAGTGTTAATTTGTCTTTTGTGAGAAGTTCTACTGCTACTATAAATCACTGTGGACCATAAACAGAGCCTCAGTGGAGGTGTCCCTGAGCTGCTTGAACTTGTTGAGACCTGAAAAAAAGAAACTTCCAGCGATGAAGGTCAAGGGAGGACTACGTACGTTCCATTTTTAATCACTTGAAGTGGTTCAAGAGCAATAGCTCTGGTGGCACGAAATCAGCCAACAAAAGTGAACCTGGCACCTGTGGTGCCCTAGTAGTTGAGAGATTTTTAAGGAAGCATTTCTCAAAAGCAGGATGCATTGAGACCCAGACGCTGAGGTTCAAAGTTAAAGGGCTCAGGTCGGGAAAGAATGACATTTAGCTATCCAGTTTCCTTTTCATTGTGTTTGTTTTTTGACAGGGTCTCACTCTGTCTCCCAGGCTGGAGTGCAGTGGCACCATCTCAGTTCACTGCAAGCTCTGCTTCCCGGGTTCAAGTGATTCTCCAGCCTCAATCTGCAGAGTAGCTGAGAGTACAGGTTTAATGCCACCAAGCCTGGTTAATTTTTGTATTTTTAGTGAAGACAGGGTTTCACCACGTTGGCCAGGCTGGTCTCGAACACCTGGCTTCAAGTGATCCACCCGCCTTGGCCTCCCAAAGTGCTGGGATTACAGGCATGAGCCACTGCACCCAGCCTAGCTTCCTTTTAATATTGGCCCAGCAGTCAGCCAAATCCAGATGAGTCTGGTATGAAAATGAAAGGATGGCCAGGGCTGCTGGTGACCTGGTGAGGTCATGGGTGTAACTTCAAATTAAGAAAGTCACCCAGGTTTTAAAAGTGCCCTACCCACCTCTCCAATCATCCTCAGGCTGGCCTGGCACAGTACACCAGCTCCAGCATCCAATTAATAAGTGCTCCCAGATGATAGCAGACACAAGGGGAGAAAAGCCAGAAGCAGGCTATCTTGATATAGCTCATTTTCTAACTTCATATTGTTAAGATGTCCCTTCTCTTTAGAATGTAAAAGGCCTGGAGAATCCCAGGCCTAACCTCCAAAGATTCCTAGGGTGACGCCCAGGAATCTGTGAGGTTAGCAAGCCCCCATCCCTACCAAGGGATTCTGATATTGGTGGTTCAAGGACCTACTGTGACCAAAACCCTCTCCCAGGACCCCATGTCTGGCTCCACTCATGGGCCCCAAACAGAATGTGTGTAGTCAGGGTTGAGTAACCCGGAGATAGGCTCTGTGCTCCTGGGGTGAAAAGGCCATGGTTTTGTGGTCGTTCTTTTGGAATGCGTTGCAGAAGGAGGACTATGCATTTGTTCTTTTTTGTTCTTTATACACGCAAGCTGATGACTCAATTCTGACAGCAGCCTTCTTGTAAGACGGCTTCCGCCAGGCCCCATAAGCAAAAGATTTAGTCAAGTGTGTTAATTAAGGTAGGGCTGTAATTAACTGATTATGGCTTCACCTCACTCTCAAGAGTGTCCTTTTCAGATTGTATTATTGCTCCCAAATATTAATTCTCCCCTCTCCACTCCTCCAGAGCTGCTGCCAACACAGCTTTCAAGCAACATAAGCAAGAGGTGAATGTTTATTTTTTTAAACCATTGAGTTATTGAGACTGTTTGTTACCACAGCAAAAACTGGCTAACATAACCCTGTTCCTTGACAGGTACAGAAGTAAAGGACATTCTTTCACCAAACATACTTCTTTTAAATACCTACTATGTGCCAGGGATTATTCAAGAATAAATGTTCAAACCTTACAAACACAGAATTTGACCACACCTTCCAGCTCAGCTTTAGTCCCTTCTTCAATGGAAACAAGTCATGTTACTCCTCTACTTAGAACCCTTCAAGTGTTCTCCAGCTAACTCAAATTAAAGCTTAAGTCCTCTATAGTGGCCTGCAGGGTCCTACACACAGTCTGGTTCTCATCACCCCCATGACTCCATTTTCTACTACTCCCTATGTCCACTTTTCCAGCTGCCCTGGTCTCCTTGCCATTCCTTGAATACACTGAGCATGCTCCTACCTTAGGGCCGTTACACCTGCTGTTCTTTTTTCTTTGGCTGTTGCTCCCCACAATATGACAGGGCTCACTTCCTCACCTCCTTTAATGTCACCTGTCAAATGTCACCTTCTCATTGAAGCCTTCCTTGACCAACCAATTTGAATTGTAACTCTCCCCATACCCTCCCTATACCTACCCCCGCCACATCTCACTCCACTGCACGCACCACCATCAAAATGGTGTGCATCGGCAGTTCTCAGAGTATGCTCTACAAGCCCTGAAGGTTTCTGAGACACATCAAAACAATTTTCATAATAACATGAAGCCATTATTTGTCCTTTTTCCCTTGCAATATATGTCCTTTTTCTTCTGCACTTGCAGTATGTCTTTTAATACTCTGAAAAATATACATAAAGGTCTTTTGCCACCTACCAAACTGTGATAGTTGTCTCAAGCAAAAGTACTTGTATGATTGTTTGAGTTGCAAGCTGAACCAGCTGTTTTCTTTATATATATATATATATATATATATATATATATATATATTTTTTTTTTTTTTCCTTTGGATCTTCACAGAAACCCTTTCTGGAGATTTTTTATTATTATTATTATTCCCTTTTTATTTTTGAAGAAACTAGAGCTTAGAGAGTTTAAGCAATATGCTTGCCTAATAAGCTACAGAGCTAGGATAAAAATGCAGGTTTATTCATTAGGTTACATCATTAGGTTACCTTTAAAATTCTGGCTGGGTGTAGTGGCTCACGCCTGTAATCCCAGCACTTTGGGAAGCCGAGGTGGGCGAATCACCTGAGGTCAGAAGTTCGAGACCAACCTGGCCAACATGGCGAAACCCCATCTCTACTAAAAATACACACGCACAAAAAAAAATTGGCTGGGTGTGGTGACGGGCACCTGTAATCCCAGCTACTTAAAGGCTGAGACACAGAGAATTGCTTGAACCCAGGAGGCAGAGCTTGCAGTGAGCAAAGGTGGTGCCACTATACTCCAGCCTGGGTGACAGAGCAAGACTCTGTCTCAAAAATAAATAAATAAATAAAATTATTTCCATGTATAACACGCCATGACTATACTACATTGTAGAAGGTCTATGGTGATCACAGACCTCTTGTGGTTAATGGTGTTTGAACTTCAGAGTTACATAAATATAAGAAGTAGAAACAAATGTGTTGGGCACCTTATATGCCTCATTTCTAGACATCTCTTTTAATACCATTCTCTGTTTATTCCTTCTGGAATTCCAGTTAGATATTTGCTGGATACTTCCATTTTATCCTCCACGTATTTTAATCTCTTTCTCTTTTTTTGCTGGATCCTATGTAATACCCTCAGGTTTATCTTCAGTTTGCTAATTCTTTCTTCAGTTTTGTCTAATTATCTGTTCAGTACATCCGCTGACATGCTTTTAAGGCATTAACCATACTTTTTATTTTTATAAGTTCTATATTTTTAAGTCTGCCTATTTATTTTTCATCTTGTTTCTTACATTTTTTTAAATTAATTTATTTACTTTTTTCCATAAGCTATTGGGGTACAGGTGGCATTTGGTTACATGAGTAAGTTCTTTAGTGGTGATTTGTGAGATTTTGGTGCACGCATCACCTGAGCAATATACACTGCACCATAGCTGTAGTCTTTTATTCCTCGCTCCCTTCCCACTCTTTCTCCCAAGTCCCCAAAGTCCATTGTATCATACTTATGACCTTGAACTAGCTGTTTTCTTTATGCGTCACGTGTTTACTTGCAAGAATGACTACTGACAGACAAGGTATGGTTACTCAGACTTGAGTATTTGACAGACATTTTCTCAAAAATAACGAATGCACTTGTTGCCAAGGATAAAATATAGGCTTTCTTGCAAAAATTTAAAATTTTGTAAATTTTATATCTGTCACTATTCAATCCTTAAAGACTTTTCTAATGAAATTGGTGATTATATTAATACATGTGATTTGTGGTATTGGATAATAAAATGTAGTAACATTTGAAAGATTTACATAATTGGGTGAACTTATATTTTTCAAAAGATCCATTCACAATGCATTGGTAAAACACTCCTTCAAAGTGCAATATAGACCAATAGATTTCAATAAAACAGAATGTTGTTATAGTTTCAGATTCAACATTGCAAACGACCTTTAAGAAACAAATACTTGTTGAGTTCTGGTGTAGTAGCAAAGAAAAGGACTCACAATTAAATGAAAAGGTTCTTAACATACTCCTCTCTTGTGCAATTATTTGTCTGTGTGAGGCCAGATTTTCTTCATATACTTCAGCCAAAACAGGATATCAGCACAGATTGAACGCAGATGCAGATATGAGAATCCAGCTGTCTTCTACTTGTAAATTAAAGAAATCTGCAAAAAAGACTTTTTAAAATATCACTCTTTTCTGAATTTTTGTTTGTTTGGGAAAAAACTATAATTTTTCACTAAATATATGTCATTCGTGCTGAAATTTAATGGGTATCTTACTATCACTTTGAAGTATTCATATAGATGCATTTTTAATTTATCAATTCTAATTTCTAGTATTGTAAATATCCGTAGTGATAACTTTCATAAATGAAAGTTCTTTGAGGTCCTCCATAATTTTTAAGAGTATAAAGGGGTTCTGGGCCCCAAAATTTTGAGAACTGCTGCTGCATGTAACTCACTTATTGCTGTAACTATTTTTCATCTTCCTCCATTAAAATGCATGCCAAAATAAGGCAGGAGTTGTTCCCTGTCTTGTTCATCACTGAGTCCCCTGAGTTTAGAACAGTGCCAGGCAATTGTAGGTGCTCAGTAAAGATTTGTTGAGTGGATGAGTGAATGCCAGTCAACAGCAGCCTCCACTTCCTGAGGCCTGTGTGCTGACTCTCCTATGAACCTCCCCAAGGTACAGAGTGTGAGATTGAGCTAAGACCCCCACATCCATTTATCTGTTGTAAGATATATTCCAACTTCCTGCCCATTCCAAATCAAACCGATCTCACCCATTCTGAACTCCCCATGCACTGGTCTTCTAACACTGAGTGCACACTATGTCCTCGATCATTCATCCTGGCCCTTAAGGCCTCCACTTTGCCTTGTTTATATGCAATTCCTTTTCTTCCCCTCAGACTGTAAGATCCTGGAGTGCTGTGTTTCATGGTTCACCTATTTTCAGCTCTAATCACAGTGCCTAGCACTGAACAGGTATTCAATAAATGTTCTTTATATAAGTGAATAATATACAAAATGAACACTCTTTCACCTGAACATGCACATATATACAGACATTGAGAATACTTATTTGTTTCCAGCAGCCAATGAAAACCTTTCTCCAATGACAACATGGTTCCCATACTTTTCTTTCCCTATAGCCAAGCCCTTCCCTTGCTCCCGAAAGTTCTCTAGCCAACCCTGCCCTCAGGCACACCAGTGCAACAGTGCAGATGACTCGTTGTCAATGCCTCTTTGTAGGACATCCCTCAGTGGTCAATGCCCCAGTATCCGGGCTTCTGCCTCATAGCCACAGGTCCAGTAACCAGGCCTAGTCATTGTTCCCTTGCAAGAGTCCTGGCCTCCATGACAGTAGCATTTCTTGAGCATCCACAATGTGTCATGAGCTTGGTCATAAATATGTATAATCCCCAGACCTCTCAGCAACCTGGCTGGGAAGAACCACAGAGAACATGAGATAAGGACCAAGCCTAATCAGTTTGTTATATCTCCAGGCCTACAGTGTGTGCTCAGTCAATATTTAGTGAATAAATGGCTGAATGAATGAATCCTACAATATGGGTGTTCACATCCCATTGTCCATATGAGCAAACAGCCTCATAGAGGTTATGCAGCTCATCCATCATGTTGCCAACCCCTGCATATATTTAGGGCCACCAATGGTCTACACCCGATGGCTTGCCCCCACAATCCTCTGTCCACTCAGGCAAACTAGTTTTCAAGTCACAGACATTCTTGGTCTTGGTGGGTCCCACTGTTCATTCAGCAACAATCTCTCAGTGTCAGCCACCTGGGACAAGTCACCTCAGCCCTTCCAACTCCTGTCATCCTTAGGAGACCAGGCAGGTGCATTTTCAAAGCACCAGTTAAACCTCTTGATTTCAGCTGTTGGTCCAGACTAGCAACCCAGAGAGCAGGACACCCAGTCCAAAGAAAGCCATTCTGCTCTCAACAAGTCTGCAGCTAACAGGACTTCTTTCAGTCCTCCTCAGCTTCTGTTGCTGGAGGAAGAAAGAGGAAGGAGGCTGGGAAATTCAGGCCTACCTACATGCTCATATTGCACCCAGGGTCCCAGTCTGTGGCTGCAGCTTTTGCTGGAAGGTAATAGACATGTGACTTGGGCAAGGCTACACTAGCTGATGCTTTGCTTCCTAAGTGCTCCTAAGAGCTGCAGTTAACCAAGGAAAATGAAGCTGGAAAGGATCACAGAATACAAAGGTTTGCCACCTTCCCCAGTGCCCAGGCCCCCCATGACCTAGCCACAAGCATCCTTTGTCCAGTTATTGCCCTGACAGCACAGAGGGGAAGTGGCCCCTTGTGCAATCTAACAGTGCAGCCAGCTGAGAAGAGCCAGGGCCCCAGAAAGAATGTGAAGGCCTGGACAGGAGCATTCTCAAGCCCTGTGGAGCACTAGCCTGATCAAGGGACAGCACCTACTTGGCCACAGGAGTAGAAACATGGGAGAAGTGGGCCCTTCCCCTGAAGCCTCTGCACACAGGAGGCTGTGGGCCTTCAAAAAAAGAAGACAAGGAAGGAAGGAAGGAAGGCAGGGAGGGAGGGAGGGAGGGAAGGAAGGAAGGAAGAAAAGAAAGAAGGAAGGAAGGAAGGAAGGAAGGAAGGAAGGAAGGAAGGAAGGAAGAAAGAAAGAAAGAAAGAAAGAAAGAAAGAAAGAAAGAAAGAAAGAAAGAAAGAANAAGAAAGAAAGAAAGAAAGAAAGAAAGAAAGAAAGAAAGAAAGAAAGAAAGAAAGAAAGAAAGAAAGAGGGAGGGAGGGAGGGAGGGAGGGAGGAAGGAAGGAAGGAAGGAAGGAAAGGAAGGAAAGGAAGGAAGGAAGGAAGGAAGGAAGGAAGGAAGGGAAAGAAAAAGAAAGAAAAGAAAGAGAGAGAAGGAAAGGAAAGGAGAAAGAAAGAAATCTTGTATTGCTTTGGGTTTTTTCCATTTTAAAAAGTGATATATTTCAATAGTAGAAAATTCAAATAATACATAGAAGCATTAAGAAGCTGGGTACAGTGGCTCATGCTTGTAATCCCAGCACTTTGTCGGGGTTGAGGCAGGAGGATTACTTGAGGCTGAGAGTTCAATACCAGCCTGGTCAACATAGCCAAGACCTCGTCTTTACTAAAAGTAAAAAAAAAAAAAAAATAGCCAGGCATGGTGGCATGCCTGTAGTCCTGGCTACTGGTGGGGATGAGGTGGGAGGATCCCTTGAGCTCAGGAGGTCGAGGCTGCAGTGAGCTGTGATCACGCCACTCAGAGTGACAGAATGAGACCTCATCTTTAAAATAAAAAAAAGAAGCACTAAGAAGAAAATTTAAGTTACTTGTTACCTACTTGTCGTCTAGAAATGACTACTGTGGACATTTTGTACAAATCCTCCTGTCTTTCTTCTGCATGTATCTTTATTATAACATATTAATGTCATAATGTTCCTATTGTAAACAGACTTCCCACCAAACACTGCATGATAAGCATTTTCTCCACCATAATAAATAATATTTTGTGATTTTTAAAGCATACAGAATATTCCACCATCATCTGGAATTTATTTAAGCATTAATTTTTTTAACTGTCCCCTATTATTGAACTTCCAAGTTGTTTTCCTTTTTTCTATTCTAAGCAACATGCTGATTATCTTGAACATAAACTCTCCCCTTCTTCAATTACTTAATTAGAAGGGTTGCTAGAAATGGAATTATTGGGTCAAAATGTACCTATATTTTAAAAAAATTTAAGAAGCCTTATTAGCATATAATTAACACACAATAAATTGCACATATTTAAAGTGCACAATTTCATAATTTCTGACATATGTATATACCCATGAAACTATTGCCACAATCAAAGTGATGAATACATCCATCATCCGCATATGTTTCTTTGTGGCCCTTTCTAATCCCTCTCTGTCTCCCCTTCCTTTCCCCATGGCAACGACTGCTCTGCTTTCTACCACTACAGATTAGGTAGAATTTTCTAGTTATTTTTAAATGGAGTTACCCAATACATACTCTTTTCCTCCGGTTTGTTTTCTTCAGCATAATTATTTGGAGATTCATTCATATTATTGTATCACTAGTTTATTCCTTTTTAGTGCAGAGTCATACCCCACTGTATAGTCAGGAAAGTGCACCCATTTTTACCACTTTTGATGCATACTACCAAACGGACTGTGGGGGCTTCTTGAGGCTCTTCATCACAAAAGCATGGACATTTGGAGCTGACTGCCCCCTCCACTGAAAAGCTAGGATTGAAATTCCATTTGTTCCAAGTGTACCATTCTGTCCCCAGAACTGCATAGCCTCTGACCCTCCCTAGTTCCAACATCCATTACCAGGAAAAGGACAAACGCCAGAAACCAAGAAAAGACCCAAGAGAAGAGGGGCCAGCGAGTGCAGCAGCAGTGTCACTGGAGTCCTGGTGCCTCATGCCTCAACGCTCCAATCCCAGAAGGGACCTGCTTCCTAGATGCTGCTCTGCTCCCAAAGAAGCCAACCCTAAAGCAGTGGCCTGAGCCATCACACCATGGACAGTCATGGGGGTGATGAGTAGGGCACAGGGACAAGACAGGTTCTCGGACCACACAGACAAGTGTGTGTGAGGTCTATTTGCGCTCCCTGTAACCTGTAACCCTGAATGAATGTTGTATTGATACAAATAGAACTATAAAACAGTGAGGAAAAAAAGACTGCATTTGCTTCCCTGCTAGACCATGAAACCACTGAGAGTCGGATCTGTGGCTGACTCATCTTGCTTCATGGCTTCTTGCTCTGGTGAGTTTTCAATCCGCTTTTCTCGAAGGCTATTGACTACATTTTCTTTGAAATAGCTCAGCTCCTGCCCAGCACCACCGAGGCAGAAATCAGGTGACCACAGGGAAGACGGCAGGGGTCTGGGGCCTGCCCTACCCCCACACCTGTCCCATAAACTTCTCTGCTTCCTTCAAAATGCAACTGCATGTCTTTTCTTTAGAACCACTTCCAAACTCCCCGGGTCAGCCATGCCCTCAAGCTGCCTGTTTTCCATTGCACTGAGATTATTTGCTTAACCATCCAGCAAGCTTACTGGGGGCCCACTGTGTGCTGAGTACTGGGCCCTTCCGCTCGTGGAGTCCAGTGAAGCACCAAGGCTCAGTGGAGATGACTCCCATGCCAGGGGTCAGGAGCAATGATGGCGCTGTGCAGAGGACACCATGGGCCCACTGAGGAAAGACGCCTCTCATGGAATGGACAGGGAATCAAGAAAAACCTCCTGGAGGAATTAGGCCCTAAAACAAACCCTAAAGAACGAAAAGGGGTTATCTAGATGCAGAAGTTAGGAAAGAGACAGGGTCCAGACTACATGGATCAGGGAGCAAAGGCAGAGAGGCAGTGGGGTCGGGGAGAGATGCACAGAGGGGAGAATCAAATCCCTCACCCAACAGGAGAACAGGAGGCCAGCCAGTCCAAAAGGGCTGAAGAATTTGGCTGGTGGTGGAGAAGCAACTACTGAAGGGCAAGGCAAGAGAGGCAGGTAGGAACCAGGACACCTATAACTTTGTACTCTCTGTTAAATGGGCAAAAGGGAGCCACTTGCAAATCTGAATGAGCAACTTAGTTAGAAGTGTATGTGAGGCAGATTGTGTGCTACAGTATAGGAGAGGGATTTTGGAGGGTGACACCAGACCAGACACACTAGTTGTGGGGGAAGTGCAATAATCAACAGAAGAGGCAATAGAGGACTAAACTAGGTGAGTGTTGGCTGGGATGCAGAGTAGAGATGAGTATGATGGATGTTCAGAAGGTAAATTTGTAATACTTGATGTTCGATTCCAATGAGGGGACTAAGGGTGAAAAAAAAGTGACTCTTGAGTTTCCCAAGTGGCACACATGTGGATGGTACCTTCCCATCAATTAGGACAGATATGGCTTATTCACCACTCCATCCCCAGAGACCAGTACAGTTTCTAAGATGTAGCCAGGGCTTCATAAACGTTTCTGAATGAATGAATTAGTTTAAGAACAGTCCTGCCTTACCTACTCCAAGGAGGCACCTGCACAGAGCACAGAGTGAAAGATGCCCTGGATTTGGGTAGCCACAGACCCTGCAGAGAAACCCTCAATGTAAAGATGGTCTCCTGTCCCAATAACATGAGCTTTACAGAGGAGGATGCCAGCAGAGGACCCAGCCATATCAAGGAATGGAGGATAGCAAATGACCACAAGCATACTTGACTTGGATCCTTGCTCCATTCAGACCACTGACAGCTCAAGGCTGTAGAAGAAGAAACATAGGAGCTTGACCCAGAGAGAGAAAAAATTTGGAGATTTTAGTCTGCAACAGACACCGAAGGTGGGCAAGGCCAACATTTACAAAGTTATGAAGAAGACCTTTAAACAAGGAGATTCCCACCATCTTCTTAGTAGGAAGTGGTTGTTGGAGATCAATGAAATGGAAACCACATCCTACAAAAGGGATCTTGCAGAACTGTGGATCCCCTTCCCTGAAAAAAGGTAAGATTAAAAACTATGGTAGATTTAAAGAAGTTTTAAATTGATTGTGGCTAACAGAGTTTCCAGAGCATAAAGAGGACCCTTGGATTTTCGTAACATGTCCCCAGTATAGGATGGGATAACTGAGGGCGTCCACACTCCAACCTGTCCCTTTTGGTTTTTGTCGAGAATTACCTCATGGGTTTTATGAAGCCCACTCAGAGCCCTCCTCGTTGAATATCCTTGAACATGTTTTAAAATTCTCATTCCTCAGTTCCTCATTGCAAAACAGATGTGGTAATACCAACCTTGGAGGACTGTTACGGGATTGAATGAAATAATAGACACAGTCTAAAAAATGGCAAATTTTTATTATCAGAGGCATCACTGTTATTATCTTACAGTAAGTCAACTTTTCTGAGTTTCACCACAAAAAACACATGATCAGGTTTTCTGAGAATTAAATTAGATAATGGAGAGGGATATGCTTTGTGCACTGTAAAGAATTCTGTAAAAAATAAACTGATTAGTGTTGTGTGGGTATGAGGAGGGAAAAACAGTCCCCTGATTCTCCTGGAGACACTAAGGGTTCTCACCCAGAGGATGTGCATTTTTATCTTTAATTCAAAGCCTATGACTCAGGTTGGAGATCTGCTCACTGGACTGCTGGAAAGCTAGGCTTAGGACTCCCCTGCAGGACCACCCAGGAGTCTGAGCAGCCACAGGACGCCAGCATCTTGTTGACTTAAGAATATGAACCATTGGAATGTATTACACCTGTCTGTAATGGCTACCTAGCCTTTTAGTCCTTCAAGGTGTTTAATTTAATCTGCAGAACTCTATACAGTGGGACCCTCATTCCCTCTGAGGTTATTGCTTGCTTTTATAACATGAAGCTAGGAAGTTATAAAATTGCAGAGTGTGGGAAAAATACCAAGATCCTAACCTTGGTTTGACCACCTACCAATTGTGTGGTCTTGAGCAAACCCTTTCACTCTTCTAAGCCTCAGTTTCCTCTCCTATAAAATGGGGCTTATAATCCCTGCTTGTCTCTCATAATTGTTATGAGAATCAAGAAAGTGTTTTGTGCAGTATAAACAAGTGTATAAAATAAATTTATAAAATTATTCTTACTACTTCTGCTATATCATTTAGGTTAAGCTACACTCTGCTTCAATAAATACAAGAGTCATTTTTTATTCATATAAGTCAGTTGTAAATTGAGTGGCTCTTCAGGGCAATTCTCCTCCATGCAGTGATTTAGGGATCCAGGCTCCACCCATCTTGAGATACTAACATCTGAACATCTGGTTTCCAGAGTCGTCGTAGCAGAGGAAGAGAGAGGTTATGGTTTGCCAAGAATTTTATTAAATGTCATGCCTGAGAGTGGTTGAACATCATTCCCACCTATGTTCTGTTGGAAGCACCCGATCATACAGCCCCAACATCATTACAAGCAAGGGTGGAAAACGTAGGGGAGTCAATGGAACAATTGGTGAATACCAGTGTCTTTGCTACACCTGCACTAATGACAAAGAATGTATATGTTTAGGAAAATGCATGACAAAGAACAAAGAGCTTAAAATCAAACAAGCCTGGGCTCAAATCCAAACTTTGTTGCTTGTTATCTATATGACTTTGAGCAGTTTGGAAGCCATTTCCTTGTATTTCAAATGGGGGTATTATGGATCCTACCTTACAGTTTTGCTGTAAGGATTATATGAGATAATAAGTATAAAATGCTTTTTATCTGACACATAATAATTGTTTAATAAATGGTAACTGTTTATTTTTTGTTTCTGTTCTCTGAGCTTTGAAACTGGTGATTCACTTCTGTGAATATTCTGTGGCAACCTGAGAGAAAAAATTTAAGTGTCTGTCACACTCACCAACTCCCACCTGAGAAACACTTCATTGCTAGTAAAACCTGATTAAACTGAGCTTCAAAAAAAGAAGCAGTCATCTGAGAGGTTATTCATTATCAAATAAGCCTCTTGTACTCTGCTCCACGTATCAAGGACCAGGGTTCCCGCTGTTCCATAGAGTACCTGTGTGCAAATTAGAAAAAAAAGCCCTTCCTCTTGA
Source organism: Theropithecus gelada (assembly GCF_003255815.1). Lineage (NCBI taxonomy): Eukaryota > Metazoa > Chordata > Mammalia > Primates > Cercopithecidae > Theropithecus > Theropithecus gelada. The sequence goes on along the minus strand of NC_037671.1, from coordinate 48,024,077 downwards.
TGTAGAATAATCCCATAGTCCCTACTGCTTGATGAATGTGGATTTCACTCACTCCGTAGACTGGTACCCTTGGGCAGTGACCAACCTGCACAACTGTACCCACTGGCCTAGCAAGGATATATAAATAAAAACATCAGTCATGCTCCTGAGGAGGTCACCAGGAAGCTCTGGGGAGACAGACTTATAACCAATGGGCTTCACTCCACTTTAGGGCAGAAAGGAGAGAGCACACAATTTTGTGGACACAAAAGGCAACAAGTTACCCTTTATTCCTTTTCCCCTTTCCTATAAACAATCCTGTCCTGGACTGTGGTGACTTTCTGTCTTGCTTGGTCCATTCAGAGTTAAAGACTCAGTGTCTTTGGTCTCACTGAGTAAAGGCTGGTCACAGTCCAAGGTACAGAAGTTCAATCATTATAGTTAGGTCTAATCGAGACACACGTCTGGAATCCTGAATAACCCATTTTCAAGTCCCCCTCACCAAGCTCTTTGACTAACAGGTTGTTTTACTTTGGACAACTCAGTTAAACCTTTCCTTGCCTCAGTTTCCCCTAGTACAGAGTGGACATGGGGTACTAATCAAATGTGTATTGAGGGGAATCTAGTAAGAATATTTTAAACTTTCAAAAATATAAACCAACATAAATGCATGGAAGTCATTGTTCTTTTATGTATATGATTGATGGACTTGCATAGTAATTCACAATATTTTCTGTGAAATATCTTTAAAAGACACCTTTATTTGTTATAAGCAGTTTCTTCAAATAAGGATAAAATAGGTGCTAGAGTGTGGTACTAAGAATTACAATGGGCCAGTCGTGGTGGCTCACACCTGTAATCCCAGCACTTTGGGAGGCCAAGGTGGGTGGATCACCTGAGGTCAGGAGTTCAAGATCAACCTCACCAACATGGAGAAACTTCGTCTCTACTGAAAAAAACAAAATTAGCTGGGTATAGTGGCAAATGCCTGTAATCCCAGCTACCTGGGAGGCTGAGACAGGAGAATCCCTTGAACCCAGGAGGCAGAGGTTGCAGTGAGCCGAGACTGCAACATTGCAATCCAGCCGGGCATTCCAGTGAGACTGTCTCAAAAAAGAAAAAGAAAAAAAAAGAATTACAATGAACTACAAGTAAAAGAAGCCAAAAAACAAACAAACAAACAAACAAACAAAAAAACCAGTGGCATAATTAGTTGAGAAGTCCTATTTTTTTCACATGTAACTAGAAGTGAAAATGGAGGCAGCCCAAGGCTGGTACTGTAGGCATACCATCAGAGACCCAAGCTCTTCCTGCTTTCCTCTCAGTCATTCTCAGCTTGCGCTGGCTCCTTGGGGCCATGATATTTTCCAGCATCAGATTTTTATTCCAGGAAGGACGAAGGAGAAGGGCAAAAGGACTCTCCATCCTCCTTCAAGGAACTACTCAATATTTCACTTGCTTCTGATTGGCCAAAGGAATGTCACATGACAACTCCTTTCTTCAAAGGAAGCCAGAGAATGTAGGTTTTTAGCTGGGCATGAGGTTCTGGCAGTAAGAAAAAGCAGGAGAGTGGATATTGGGTAGACACCTAACAATGTCCGTATGTATTTGTGACAAGTCAATTGAAGCAAGGGGGAAAGGAGTGATTTAAAAAAAAAGCATATGAGGCAATTCCCTAAATCAATCATCTACTTCCACAATAATGCTCCCTCGCAGTAACAAAACCTCAGGGACACGCAACAGTAAACATCTAGGGTCACCTGGAGGTCAGGTAACTGGCTCTGCTAATTTTGGCTGGGCTTACTCATATGTGTGAGAGTTGGCTGGCAGCTGGCTGATCTAGACTGGCCTTGACTGCAGCAACAGAGATGGCTCAGCTCTGCTGCTCAGTTTCTCTTCCTCCAGCCGGCTAGCTTGAGCATGTTGTCATGGCAATGGCAGATGCACAAGACAGCAAAAGGAAACGCACACAGTCTCTGGAGTTCTAGATTTGGAACTGATACTTCCACTTTACCTTGTTGACCAAAACAGGTCCGTGGTTAGGCTCAGAAACAGTATTGGACAGCAATACAGATGTGTATGGTGAAGGACATAGATACAGGAGGGATTATTAGGGTCATTTCTACACTCTGCCATATCCCCTCTCTATAGGTTCTTAGACCTAGCAGCTAAAAGAGGCATTAAGTGGTTAAAAAGGATTTTCTAGAAAGCAGAGTTTATCACATTCACATTCACTCAAAGATGTACTGTTAAAAGAGTCATGTCTCAGCAGCTTGATTGCATGTTTTAAAATTATAAAAATAATATCCCAGATATTTAGAACACCAACACCACGTTTTTGGGAATAATACCCTAAAGGAAGAATTTTCTTTAGATTATTAAAACTTTACAATATTATTTCCAATTTTTTATTTTGATAAAATACACATAACTTAAAATTTAACATCTTAATGATTTTTCAGAGTGTATAGTTCCAGTGGTTTTAATACATTCATTCATAATGTTGTATAAACATCACCACCATCCACCTTCAGAACTTTTTCCATCTTGTGAAACTGGGATTATTTAACCATTAAACAATAACTCTCAATTGCTCCCATCCCCTGGCAACCACCATCTCTATTATTTTGAATGCTCTAGTAATTAGCAGATTTAGATTAGATCTAGTCATTTTATACTCAAATAATTACCTCATATAAGTGGAATCATACAGTATTTGTCTTTTTGTGACTGTCTTATTTAACTTAGCATCATGTCCTCAAGGTTCGTCTGTTGTATCCTGTGTGAGAATTTTCTTCCTTTTTAAGGCTGAATAATTTTCCATTGAATGTATATACCACATTTTGCTTATTCATTCTTCTGCAGAGGAACACTTGGGTTGCTTCTGCATTTTAGCTATCATGAACAATGCTGCTATGAACATAAGTGTACAAATATCTCTTTGAGATCTTTCTTTCGTTTCTTTTTGGTATAGACCTATTAGGTTGGTGGAAAAGTAATCGCAGATTTTGCTATTTCTTTTAATGGCAACAATCACAATTACTTTTGCACCAACCTATAGATGCAAAATTGCTGAATCCTGTGGTAATTCTATTCCTAATTTTTTGAAGAATCAACATACTGTTTTCCACTGTACCATTTTACATTCCCACAAACAGGGCGCAAGAGTTCCAATTCCTGTGTATCCTCATTAATACTTGCTTTTCGCTATGGTGTTTTGATAGTAGCCATCCTATTGGGTGTGAGTGTTACCTCATTGTGGTTTTGATTTGCATCTCCCAAATGTTTAGTGATGTTGAGCCTCTTTTCATGTGTTTATTGGTTATTTGTATATTTTCTTAGGAGAAATGCCTTTTTTTTTGTTTGTTTTTTTTGAGACTGAGTCTCACTCTGTTGCCTAGGCTGGAGTGCAGTGGCACTATCTCAGCTCACTGCAAGCTCCGCCTCCCAGGTTCATGCCATTCTCCTGCCTCAGCCTCCCAAGTAGCTGGGACTACAGGTGTCCACCACCACACCCAGCTAATTTTGTTTTTTTATTTTTAAACAGAGACAGTGTTTCACTGTGTTAGCCAGGGTTGTCTCGATCTCCTGACCTTGTGATCCGCCCACCTTGGCCTCCCAAAGTGCTGGGATTACAGGTGTAAGCCACCACACCTGGCCCAGAAATGCCCATTTTTAAATTAGCTCTTTGTTTTTGAATTTTAGTTCTTTATATATGCTGGATATTAATCCCTTATCAGACACATGATTTGTAAATATCTGCTCTCATTCTGAGGGTTACCTTTTTACTCTGTTGATGATCACATTATTTCTTACAGCTAATTTTGGGGGTGGATTGTCTTCCCAGAAAATGGAGAGAAATAATGTCCAAACTTGTTAAAGGTAGAAGACACAGGATGAATAAAGTTTCAGATCTAAGAGGAAAAATATAAATTCTTAAGCTATAGAAATGGCCCTTCACCTGATTTTGTACCTCACAGTAATGCAAAACTGAACCTGTTTCAAAGCCACCTTTTCTGTACAGCCCTGCTATTGTGTGGTAGGTGGTACAAATTTAGCAAACCCTACAAAATCCACTTCCCTAGACACATCCTGCAAGGTTTCTGTGACCGCTAATGGTGAAGCACCATGATGGCACTCATTAGTCAAACATCACTGCCAGTAGTCTCATTCCTCCTGGAGCCACATACTGAAAGAGAGAATTTTTCCGCTGGGGTCCTGTGCTTGTGTGTTCATGGTCTTGTAAGTCACAGCAAAGAGAGAGAAAAACACAGGAGAAAATGAAAATGTCCACAGGAAACAGCCAACTGTACAGAGACAGTGCTTTGGGAAAACCTAAACGGGACTTTATTTCTCTACAGGGGGAAGGAAAAAGAATGCAGTCAGCTCAGGTTTGTACCAGGATAAAGTGAAATGGTTGGAAAGATGTGTGAGTTCTACCTTGGGTAAGTTGGTACCCCTCAGTTTCCCCAAATGAGCAGGTGGAACTGGGTGAGTCTGCAGTCCCTTCCAGTGTTTGTAGTCTGTGTTTGGGGAAAAACAGGAGGTCACCAGCACAAAATATTTGTGTGGGGCCATGTGTGTGTCCTCTCCAAAGGGGATAAGATAGCAGGCAAGCTCAGCGTCGGGGTGACCGGGAAATAGTGAGAGCTCCCAGTCCAGAAGAGCAGGCCCCTAACAATGAGCCGTTATGAGGGGCAAGTACATGTGCACAGCGTGTCCTTGAAATGAGATGTCAAAAGGAGGGGAAAGAGTACGCTGTGGGTGTGTTTTGGAGAGGAGCGTGGTAGTGAACGGGGATTCATCAAACAAACTTTGCTTTGGAACTCCGGAGGAATAAGGACAGGGAATGCCCTCCAAGTACATGTGGACAACATTCACAGCAAACACCTCAGCTCCCAGATCCAAAGACAGTAACCACGTCCAACAGGGATGGCCAGGTGGCATTTCTGAACTTGATGTGCAGTTCTAAGAGGAGAATGCTTTTTTTTTTTTTTTTAGACGAAGTCTCACTCTATTGCCCAGGCTGGAGTGCAGTGGCATGATCTCGGCCCTCTGAAACCTCTGCCGCCTGGGTTTAAGCAATTCTCCTGCTTCAACCTCCCGAGTAGCTGGGATTACGGGTGTCTGCCACTGTGCCAGGCTAATTTTTGTATTTTTAGTAGAGATGGGGTTTCACCATCTTGACCAGGCTGATCTTGAACTCCTGACCTCATGATTCACCCGCTTTGGCCTCCCAAAGTGCTGGGATCACAGGTGAGAATCCATTATTATATTTAGTATTTCAATGCAGGGGCTTGGAGCCCTTAAACTGATTGGACCTAAGAAACCATTCATGGACCACACATGACCTGACCACTCTTGTTCTTTTCCTGTCTGTGTGACACAGACAACAAATGCCATCGCTTCTCAGCCACAGATGGAGACCCTGGCCAAGGATACATGACCAAGGATACACGACAGAGCTAGAGATCAGTCCTGAACAGAAATGCTACAGAACGGCCTCTTGTTTCCTCAGCCGCACTTCCAGACCGAATTTCCTGCCCTGAAATGCTGTCCCTGGCCAGGCCAAGGAGCGGAAAAGAGAAGCCTTTTAAAATTAGCATACTAGTGTATGGGGCTGGTGGGAGGAGGGGGAAGAAAAGAAGGATCTTGGAAGAGCTCCAGCTACTTTATTCCTGCTTTTTCATTCCAGTTTGGAGATCTGGGACACATTGATTCACAACTTTATAGTTCTTATTCAGCATTGATTTATGGGCTGACCAATCTGGGCCCAATCAGTCAGAGAAGGATTGGGGTTTTTTTGTCCAATAATGTTATATTTATGAGTCCATGAAGTGCTCCGTGGCTGCAGCCCTGCCTGGAGTCAATAGAACAGAACTTCTAAGATCTCAGAGAGGGGGGTTCCCAGACCATTTTCTGCCCCCATATCATGCTTAAAGCTTCACTGTACATTAGAGGCCCCCGGTGTCATCTCACATTTAAACTCCAAACGTCTTGCCCGTAAATCTTTAACAACTGTGAACAGCTATGACAGTCTTGAATGTCCGTGGTTCTGTGCGTCTGTCACTCTTATTTTCTTCTTTCCTTCTCTGACTGTGGAAGTAACTAACCCGCAGCTGGATGCTCACTGGATATTTCACAGCTGCGGAGACCAGGACAGCGTTTGTTCACTCAGAGAAGCCCAGCCAGGGCCGTGCGGAGTTCAGCGGGTTATCATGTGCTTCCGGCTTGATTTGTGGTTATTCTGGTTCAGTGACTATAAAGAAATGAGCAGCCTGGCTAGACAGGAACTAGTTGAGAAGCCTGCCGTGGAGGAGAGGAAACAGAAATACTCAGATCGCAAGCATCTTTAGGTTTTTCTTTGACGAGAAAGACATTTTCCTTGTCACACTCTTGGCAACTGTCTGTTCTCAGCCCCCAACTCTGGTTAGCCCCGGCCGAGTCATTTGCAGGACGCCTCGGGCAGCAGTGTCCCTGCCTCCCTGCCCTACTGTGGGTACCAGCAGTAAATGTCCATCACCAGCCTTGACCCCCTAATTTACCCGACAAAGGGTTCCACTGCTTGATTTATCCTGAGGAGAGAAAAATTCAGCAACAGCAAGAGACTTAGAAAAGCCATAGGCGTCTGACAGATGAAGTAAGAAAGCTGCCGATTCTACATTTCAGAGTCTGAGCCTATGAAGCTGACCAGACCTACATATAAAGAGAGAGTCTTGAATGTCCTAGGAAGACTGTCAACCATTGCTAGGTGAATGATCAGACAGGTCATCAAGTCAGGGATTGGCAAACTTTTTCTGCAAAGGGTCACATGGTAAATATTTCCAGCTTTGAGGGTCACATACAGTCACTGTCACATCTTATTTTTTCACTAAGACTTAAAAATGTAGGTCAGGCACGGTGGCTCACACCTGTAATCCCAATACTTTGGGAGGTTGAGGCGGGCAAATCACGAGGTCAGGAGATCAAGACCATCCTGGCTAAGGCAGTGAAACTCCATCTCTACCAAAAAAAAAAAATTAGACAGGCATGGTGGTGGGCACCTGTAGTCCTAGCTACTTGGGAGGCTGAGGCAGGAGAATGGCGTGAACCTGGGAGGCGGAGCTTGCAGTGAGCCGAGATTGCGCCACTGCACTCCGGCCTGGGCGACAGAGCGAGACTCCATCTCAAAAAAAAAAAAAAAAAAAGTGAAAGTCATTCTCAGTCCACAAGCTATACAAGAGCAAGTCACTGACTTGTTTGCTGACTGCCCCTCACCCCAGCCTGTGGTTTAGACAACCTAAAATTGTTTTTTATTTTAAATTTTGCATCCACTCCCGCTGTGCGTACATGCATGTGCATGAGCATGTGGCCTGACAGCTCCAGGCAGTCCCAACGCGCCACACCTCACCTTCCTGGGTAGAAGTAACACTGGAGAAACTCACTCCAGAGAGCCAAGACGTGCTATAGCAGAAAGAACACAGGCTTCAGGAGACATGAGGTTTCCTCCCAGCTCAGTGTTGCATCTGTTCTGTGCCCTGAGCCAGTCGCTTGCCCTTTGTGACCTTCCGAGATCCATTTGCAGGGTGAAGGGGGTCAGGCCAGATGATGTCCAAGCTCCCTCCCAAATGCCATATTTCCTGTAGGCATCCCAAACCCATTGAGGAACAAATGAGGATGTAAGAGAAAGAAATGGATACAAATCTCTTCTATTTGTTCACTCTAGTTCAAAGCACAGCTAATTTTGAGGTGACCACCCACCACATCAGAAAACCCCCTTTGGGAGCAGAGTGGCTGGCACAAGCTCTGCTCAGGGAGGAATGCTTGTCAGCCTGGGGGTGCCAGCCACCCCTGCCATGCTCACCATGGAAACAAGCCATGCAGCCCGCACACCAGGCCAAGAATCTGGGCAGCTCGAAGGAGCCATGCCATTGTGGGCAGACACCGAGGCTCCCAGAAAACAAGCAAAGGCGAGGCCTGGAAGCTGCAGCGGAGACAGGTCATCATGACCTTCCCTCCCGGGCCACAGCCAGACTGGCCAGCGGACAGGTCTTCATCTCCCTCCAGGCAACCCAGGCATCCCTCAGGGAGTAAGAGATGGAGCTCACCACTGCCAGCGTGGGCCCAGGGACTGCTCCCTCCATCAGCATGTATTGGGTACCAGCTACACACCTAGATGGTGTTGGGCATTACAGGGACAGGATGGACAGGATACAGTGCCTGCTCCAGAAGAAATGGCTGGGTCAGAGAATTAGCACCCTCCAGTAACCAAATGGGCATTAGACACAGTACTTTGTGCATTTTGAAGGAAGAAGCTGGAGCTGAGAGCCTTGAAAGATGTTCCTGGTGTCTCTCAGCAGGGGCTTTGCACATGTACTTTATGGAAATGGTTTGAGCCCACCGGGCATCCTGCCAGCCGCATCCATGAATGCAAAGGTTAGAGTCAGCCTACTTGAGCAAAGGAGTAGTGGGGACCTTGCTTTTTAGGAGGCTTAGTAATAATTCGGTAGCAAATGCCCTTGGACCTTGGGATACTAATACAGTCACCATAGAGACGTATAGAAATCCTCACATTTTCTAGTTCTCATGCAGAGTTGGTTGTCAAAGTCAGCTGGTCTAAGGGGATGAGAGAAAAGGGTGATAACATACAGTAACAGCCAAGTCACCTTGTACACGGAACGTGATTAATAACATTGATCTTAAAGGGCCTAGGGCTCATTGGTGCTTCAGAGCCATCAAGTTGGATAGCCTGCTGGCTTCTCTCCTCCTCTTTCCTGCACCTCGTCCTCTGCTTCAGCCCCTTCTTTCTCCCTCCCCGCATGACACTAATGCTGTGATGGGGGATGAGGGTATTGGTAAGGTTCTTTGTTTTCCAGCTTTCTACTCTAGTTGCCGGGCATTTTCTCATTTTTCGGAGACCTATTACTTCCAGAGAACAACTTTGCCGCCACCTGGGGGAGACCCACTAGCCAAAGGCAGCTCAACAGTCCCTGGGCTTTGACCTACTACCAAGAGGAAGTCCAACGGGAGAGGCAGCCCCAGGTGGTGGTACAGCCAGGGCCCTGGAGACAAACAGATCCTGTCTCTGTTGGGTACCAGCTCTATGACCATGGGCAAGTCACTTGACCTTTTTGTGCCTCAGTTTTCTGATCAGTGAAATGGGAGTGATAGGCCCTACCTCCCAACCTTGCACACAGGGTTACTGCAAGGAATTAATGAGATCCTGTATGTAAAGCACATAGCACAGGGCAGGGACCTGATAGGAACCCAATAAATACTTGTGCAGATGTCCTTTTGGTGAAGGAAGACGGCCAAGGGCCAGCCCCTGGGAGATATGTGGCTATGGTTTGAACGTCTGTGTCTCCAAAATACATATATTGGAACCTAAGACTCCATGTGATAGTATGAAGAGGTGGGGCCTTCTGGGAAGTGATTAAGCCATGAGGGCTCTGCCCTTATAAAGGGCTAGAGGGAATTGGCAAGATGTTTTTCCTTGTGCCCTTTCACCTTCTGCCATGTGAGGATGAAACAAGGGGGGTCATCTTGGAAGCAGAGACCAAGTCCTTACCGACACTGAACATGCAGGTTCCTCCATCTTCCCAGCCCCCAGAACTGTTAGGAAATAAATTTCTGTTGTTTATAAATTGCCCAGTCTCGGGTATTTTGTTATAGCAGCACAAAAAGACTAAGACTTATCTGCCTCATGGGCAGGCTGGCTTCCTGTCTCCCAGAATGGCAATGCACACTGGTTAGCCTGCCCTTGCCTAGGGCCTAGCACTCCACCAAGAAGGTTCAGAAGCCCCATCTGTCTGTGCTCTGCAGCAGAGCCACTTCTCTGGGCCAGTCTCCCATAGCATGTTCTCATGGCATAGACTGAGAGCCAAAGGGCGGCGGTCACCACAGGGTTCTTCCTGTGGCTAGTTCCAAAGAGCCAAGCCCACCTCTGCTGGCATGAGCACTGCCCATGTCACTCTGTGGTGCCCCATCTTCACTGCCTCCGTGGCTGCTATGCCCCTTCTCTAACAGTTGCTCTCTTTAGCTATCCCACTGCTTTGACCCGCAGTACTACTTGCACTGATCATTTGCCTCCTCGCTGTCAGCTGCGTTCCCAGCCTTGTTTGCTCTGCTCTAGCATAGCACAGTGAGCCTCCACACGCTGCATTTCCCACACGCCCTCCAACAGGCTTTCAGTGAGGTTCTGTGAAGAGGAGGCACTGCCAAAACCTTGGATGGTTCCTCCCTGCTGGCCTCTGGTGGGGTCTCAGGCAGTTATGACACTGCTGTTGACACCCAAGGGTGGCAGTGGCAGTGGCTGCAGTGGCAGGGGCTTTGGCCTAGCAGTGCTGCTCTTGGCTTCCTGCTGAAGCAGCTCAGTTCTACAGCCATGGCTTGGAATCACAGCGATTCTGGTTTCCAAGGAGACGTTCCCCCTTGGCTCCTCCAGTCCGCAGCTGGTGGCGCTTTTCTGCAGCCGCTAGTCTTCGGATAACCTTACCTGACTGCCACTGCTCCTCCAGTCCTTCCATCACCCAGTTTCTGATTCCTCAATTAGACCCCCTCAGTGTGCAAAACGAGGAGGGCTTCTGTGTCCTGACCAGACTCACACACCACTTGAGTGACCATGACTCACCTCTTCAGCATGGTTTTGCACATCTCTGTTTTGGCCTGCTGTGTGCTGATTTTAAAGTTTAATCTTCAGAAGATAGCTTTGTTTTTATTTCCCTTTTTCAAAGTTTTTAAATGGAGTCACCCCAAGACCCCAGTGTTCCTCCTACCATTCATTCACTTCCCCTTTTTGAACTTTGGTGAAGCCACAGCAGCACTAAAAAAAGAAGTTAGGAGCGTATGCCCTTGGACCGAGCAATCATACCTCTAGGAATTTACTTACACAGCATAATTACAGAAGAGTAAAAACATGTACACTCAGATAGATTCATTACAGAATTGCATATAATAGTGACAAATCGAAAGCATAAATAAAAAAATGGTTAAGCAAATTTTGCTTCACATATAACATTGTTTTTTAAGTGAAAAGATTTCTATCATCTATTATCAAGATTAAAAAAAAAAAAACAGGCTACAGAACAGCAGGCCTACTATGATCACAGTGAAGTAAAATTGCACACGCATAGGTATTTGTATTTAGACACAAATGTTTCAAAGAATAGTTGCCAAAATATCAACAGTGGTTATCTCTTAGGGGTGGATGATACTTTAGGTGAGTTTTATATTCATAAGCTACCTAGATGGGTTCAATCACTATATCTGTATTTAGGATTTATAGGCCAGCTCCTCTTTGTTTTTGAAAGATTTCAGTGTTTTATTATTGTTTTTAATCAAATGCAAAAGAAGTCAGTTAAAATCAGAATGAAATACTGTTCAAATCAACAAATGAATAAAAACTTGATGCTCCCAGTTGCTGCAGTCGTTGCCAGTTTTGCTGTTTCTTCAGCTAAAGGGCAGATCACAGGGCAGGACAGTCACTTTGGGCCATCAATTCTTCTCCTGAAGAAAAGAAGGGGGAAGCTCAGCTCAGACCTGAGTCTATGACTCTCACTCTACCAGAGTTGCCTCCTAATGATACAGGACTCAGGAGAGAGGATGTAGCAATAACTCGATAACCATAAAAGGACATTTGGACAGCACTTTCCGGAATACCAAGCCCATCACATTCATGTCTGATTTTGATTGACTGCGGTACAGCGATGTTATCTCCATTTGATTCAGATTAGGAGACTGAGGCTCAGGGGGATTAAAGAACACTCCCAAAGTCAAACCACAGGAAGCCTGGCCTCCCTGAGAATACTAATTTCACCACACCCTGCTGCCTGTCTCCACCCCTTTGAAACTGCTTACACACTGGAACTGTTGATAATCCCTCCCTGTGTGAGACACTAGGCTGGGATGCCCTGGAGGGCAGGGACCTTATCCGATTCATCTTGTGTCCCCTGAGGCATCAGCATTATAGCACTCAATAAATGTTTGTTGAATTAGCTTGAACTTCACTCGAATATTGTTAGAAGTAGGAGGCCAGAGCTAACACACTCTGAAAAAAAAAAAAAACACCAAAACTTTGGTTAAAGTTGAGGAATCTAGGCGCTGTGGGGTACAAAGACAAGCAGAAGTTCCTGGGGAACAATGGCAACTCCAATCAGCAGGGATTCCAGAGCAGACAACCCCTCATTACTTTCCTGCTACTCACAGTGTCTTGGACCAGTAGCATCAGCGTCTCCCTGGAGCTGTCTAGAAATGCTGAGTCTCAGGCCCCACTCCAGAGCTTCTGAATCAGAACCTGCATTTTCACTAGCTCTCCACGCAGCTCCTGCTTATCAAAGTCTGGGAGGCACTAGAGGTGCACAAACTCTACCAGCCTCAGCACACCAGCTGTGAGCCCTACAAGTGCTCGCAAGTAGGGTTTTATTTTGTGCAATGTGGTCTCAGACCCTTCGTTTGTTTGTTTCTTTTTTTCTTTTCTTTTTTTTTTTTTTTGAGATAGAGTTTTTTTGAGACAGAGTTTCGCTCTTGTGGCCCAGGCTGGAGTGCAATGGCGTGATCTCGGCTCACTGCGACCTCCGTCTCCTGAGTTCAAGCAAGTCTCCTCCTTCAGCCTCCTGAGTAGCTGGAATTACAGGCGTGCGCCACCATGCCCAGCTAATTTTGTATTTTTAGTAGAGACAAGGTTTCACCATGTTGGTCAGGCTGGTCTTGAACTCCTGACTTCAAGTGATCCACCCGCCTCAGCCTCCCAAAGTGCTGGGATTACAGGCGTGAGCCACCGTGCACGGCCTTTTTGTTTGTTTCTGAAGAAAGAGCAGCATAGCATGTTTGCTTCTAGCAAAGAAGCGCACTTGATTAAAATTCTAATAGGAAGAGGAGAAGAGCCCTGCCTCACCATGGAAAGCCAGATTCTGGAGAAGGGTCATCCCAAATTTTTGAAATTCTACATAGGTTAGTGGATCTCAACCAGGGGACAGTGGCGATATCTGGAAACATTTTTTGGTTGTCTCGGCTGGGGAAGCTGGTCATTCTGGCAGTGAGTAGAGGCTGGGGATGCTGTTTCCTCCATATTTATTGCCCAGTCACTCTGGAACTTGGTTTCCACTCAGTCCAAATGAGAGGAGTGGGTCTATCAAATTTATGGAGATCTGGGAGATATGGAAATAATCAGAAGAACCATTAAAAGCCTATTCTTGTCAGGTGCAGTGGCTCATGCCTGTAGTCCCAGTTACTCAGGGGGCTGTGGTGGGAGGATCACTTGAACCTGGGAGGTAGAGGCTGCAGTGACCTGAGATTGTGCCTCTGCACTCCAGCCTGGGTGACAGAGTAAGACTGTCTCTTAACAAAAAATAAAGTCTATCAAATTTAAAAAGAGGGTTATACTTCACAAGTATGAGAAAAGTTCAGAAACTCAAGGACTATAGGAGGGCTGGGACAAGCAACTAAGCACAGAGAGAAAGGGGCCCTGCAGAGGAAGAAACGTGGCAGGGAGAGCCCAACGCCCAGAAAGTGGATATAAAATTTTTTTTATTATACAAAATACTTTCTTATTCATAAGAAAGACTTAAATACCCCCCTTTTCCCCAAATACACCAGATTTTGTTTCACTTCTCTATTTTCCAAACTTCTTGAAATGTGGTTGTGAGAAAAAAAGTATTTTTCCAAAAACGATTTTAAAAACAAACAAACTTGTGAACGTCACCAGAGATGGATGCCCCACCAACGCCGCCAGGGAGGAAGGCTGGAGCTGACCTCGCTGCTGCTTTGGTGACATGCTTTGAGTTCCTCTCCCTCCACGCCACACGGAAGTCACAGGAATGGGATGTGAAAGAGTGTTTCTCTAAGCATACTTCGCAGGGTGCCACCGCCGTCTCCAGGCACTTTTTCTGCTAGGAGATCAAGACAAGAGAAGGGCATGTGAAGGGCCAGGAAGCCGGGGCAGGGACCGCCGTGAGAGACCCCAGGAGGAGGGTGTGAGGCGCAACCGGGTCTGTTTCACGTTGAAGCGCGAGAGCCATGCGTTCCCCTATCCCCTAGGCAGCTGTGCAGAGCAACCGCTCCTCCGCCGGGCGCAGCTTCGCTGCTGGGGAAGGACAGGCAGGGATGCCTGGTGCACGCGATGCCTTGGTCCCGGGGCGGCCCAGCCTCGCCGAGCTCCATTAGTTGGCATCCGGAGCATCTGGCAGGGGCTCAGGCTGGGGCCCCAGGGACGAAGCCAGTTTGGTGAGAGCCCGCGCTATGATGTCCAAGTGGCCGTTCATGGTCCGCAGCTCCACCAGGATGTCCCCGACGTGGGCCTCCAAGCTCGCCACAGCGGCGGGCCGGGCGCGGGGCGGCGGGGATGTACTCGCGTCCACGGTGCCCTCCTCCCTGCCCGCTGTGCTGGGGCGCGGTGCGCGGCTCCTTTCCGGGCCCTCGGCCGGTGCCAGGACGGGCAGCGGCCGCTCCTTGTCATCTCCGCGTGTGCCGGGAGAGGTGGTCGAGGGGCAGCCAGGAAGCCACTCCACCAGACGCGTGGAGGTCTCCGGGGAGGAGGCGACAACTGAGTAGAGGCCTGTGCGCCGGGAGGCGCCGGAGCCCGGGGGCGCCGAGGCTGAGGGGAGCGGAGGCAGTAGCGGGGGCAGCACTGGCGGGCCTGGGGAAAAGGCCTGGGGCTCGCAGGAAGAGGAGGAGGGAGAAGGCAGGGCAGCGGTGGACGGGCCTGGCTCCTCCGAGGAGAGGAACAAGGTGGTCGAAGACTGGGAGTCCAAGGTACTGGGCTCCGAATCTGTCAGGGAGAAAACGAGAAAGAGTCACTCAGGCATGCATACTCATCAGCATTTATTGTGCGCCAACTCTATGCCCAGTTCCATGCTAGGTACTGAAATGAATGAGAAGGTGGAAATGTATTTCCTACCCCTCAGAGCTTGCAATTCAGTAAGGAAAAGTGGGTTACATGAGCAGTTAATGACCAGAGAACAAAGTGAAGAGGGTGTGGTACAGAGCCTAGGTACTCAGGGGCAGAGAAGATCAGCGAGTCCAAGAAGGCATCCTGACCTAGCTCTCCACTGGGTCTCCAAAGGTGGCACGGGTGTGAAGACAGAGAGGGAGGTGCAGGCAGGGGACCGTGCTGCAGCTTATTTGGAGGCAATCTTGCCAAGGACAGCCCGTGAAGACTATGAAAAGAAGGGCCTTCCCCAAGATGGCCGAAAACAGAACTGTGTTAAACAGATGACCCTCCACTGCCCCAGCAGAGGGAGGCTCTCAGGGTGGAGGGGAAACAGTTCAGGGACGGGAGCCAGGAGACCTTAGTGCTGATTCTTGCTCTGCCGGAAAATGCCCTGGGACCTCGGGCAAGTCCCATCCCTCCCTGGAGACTTGGTTTCATCCTCCCATTTATATAAGAAAGTTGGGCCCAATGGCCTCTGGAACCCTTCAGGACGGATCATCCTGCCTTCAAAAGTCTGCAGCTTGAAGCATTGATCTAAGTTCACAGTGGACGCACTTAAAAATCTGGAAGCACTTTACAGACCGACTTTTGTTAGTTCTCCCCTAATCCCTTGAGCTTCCTTCCAGGTAGAAAGCAGGTGGCAGCTCTTTGTGACTGGGTATGGTAACAAGGTTTACCAACCTCAGATCAAAGGAGCCACATGAATGCGAGCTACGTTAACTCAGCTATATCAGCCACCCTGGTCGCCGCCTTTGGGGAGACGGTCCATGCTCACCCTGGAAACAGTTCTGAGTTTTACTGGAGCCAGGTTTGGAGGCTTCTCTCCTGGTTCCAGCTAGAATCGTCTGCGCTTGGCTTTCTGCATTGTCTGTTTGGGTGCCCACCCTGGTGCCCTGCCCTTTGGGGATTCCAAGCTTTTCAAAGGCAGAACTTGCTTGAGTACCTCAGCTTATTATCTTGGGGAGGGTGACCTGATGAAAGAGTCAGTGAGTAAACATATCCCCCACTGCCTGTGAACATGTGTGCTCTCACCCTCGTCATGGGTGAGCTGTTCCTTCATCTGGTGTCTGGCTCAGACTCAGAGAAGCCCTAGTCATCTGGGGAGAGGTTGGTCCCTCATCCCTCCCAACTCCAGCGTCCAACAACGTTCTCAAAGAGCTCACAGGCCCCAGATGTCCAGTTTGTGTGGGAATTGTGTCTGGGAGGATCAGAGAGGCAATTATTCCTCAGGTGACAGCATTTGAGGAAAAGCCAGCAATGTGCCTGAGAGCTTCTCTGACGGAAAAAGTTCATGGGGCCAGGCATGGTGGCACACGCCTGTAATCCCAGCACTTTGGGAGGCCAAGACTGGTAGATTGCTTGAGTCCAGGAGTTTGAGCCCAGCCTGGGCAACATGGTGAAACCCCATCTCTACAAAAAACATGATGGCATATGCCCGTAGTCCCAGCTACTCAGGAAGTGAGGTGGGAGCATTACTTGAGCCTGGGAGGTTGAGGCTGCAGTGAGCCATGATCACACGACTATGCTCCAGCCTGGGCAATAGGGTGAGACCCTGTCTCAAAAAGAAAAACAGAGAAAGAAAAAGCTCATGGGTACTTTCTGCTGTTGACTTTCACAGAACTGCCTCTCCTCCACCAAAACTACATTTCCCCAGGTGTCTGTGATTATCTTCTTTTAAAAACCAAGAATCATGGCTACTTCTAAGAACTCAACCACTATGAATTGAAAATGATAAAGGAGAAACTCCACAAACTGTTTTCTCTAGTTTTACTTGAGAAATATTAATGAGCTTCACATATCCAATTCTCATAGCAGACAAAAAAACCTCTATATTAAACCAAATAGAAGTCCAATGTGTAAAATGAAATAGAGGGAAGCGCACAGAATATTCTAGGGTAGAAGCAACTTAGAGACCTAATGCCATCATAAAGGTAGTGATAGCAATGATGCTGAGTTTTCTCCAGGCTACCTGAGGTATAAGAAAAGTGACCTCGGCTGGGCACGGTGGCTCACACCTGTAATCCCAGCACTTTAGGAGGCTGAGGCAGGCAGATTATGAGGTCAGGAGTTCGAGACTAGCCTGGCCAACATGGTGAAATCCTGTTTCTACTAAAAGTGCAAAAATTAGCTGGGTATAGTGGCATGCACCTGTAATGCCAGCTACTCGGAGGCTGAGGCAGGAGAATCGCCAGGAGGCAGAGGTTGCAGTGAGCTGAGATTGTGCCACTGCACTCCAGCCTGGGCAACACAGCAAGATTCCATCTTTAAAAAAAATAAAAAAGAAAAAAAGAAAAGAAAAAAGAAAGAAAGAAAGGTGACCTCTACAGCCATTAACTTAATAGGCCCCAGCAAAACCTTGAACCAAAGAACACTGGCTTAGTGAGTGTCAAGATGTCTCAAAGAGAAACTCTTCACTGTTGTTTCAGCTAAAACTTTAAAACATGTAAAAAAGTTGTTAAGACTTAACCCAACCACACTGGTAAACAGAACTGAAAATCAGAATCACCGTTTTCACAAGCCACATCACCTCCCAGAACTTTCTCCTGGCTGTCAGGAAACTTGGTTGCAGCCCTAGCTCAGCTAAAATTGGCTAAATGATTTATAGGTCTCTTCCATCCAAGCAACTGCTCATTTTATCCCAAATTTGGTGCACGAGCTTTTTGAATCAATGACATTTTTATGCATCTTTGGGGATTTCTACAAAATAATATCAGAGTCTTGCTGTACAAACACAGGTCTGTGTGGAGGTTGGGGGCTCTCAGGTGCAGAGTTGAGTTCCTCAGAACTCCCTTTCTCAGCCCTCCACATGGTCTCTGTCCCTTAGTCCGCTTTGCTAGCCTTCTGAGCATGATGGCTACATGACATCTTGTGTACTTTTTTTGTTAGCTAGAATTTAAGCCCAGAGAAAACAGCGACATTGCTTATTTCATTCTCCGCTGTATCACCAGGGCCTCAACAGTGCCTGGCATATAGTAGATGCTTAATAAATACTTGTCAACTGAACACCATGTAATCATCATCAGTCTAGAAACACGACTCTAAATGCAATAAACAGATCCAGCTGCATGTTGTTTGGTCATTCAGCACTCCAGTTATTTATCGAGTCCGTGCAATATTGGGTACATATTTATACTTTACAAAATGTGTTTCTTGTTTATCTGATATTCAAATTGAACTGTGCATCCTGTATTTTATCTGGTACCCTCATAGGAGATTGACATTTTCATCCTGCCTATTTCATAGATGAGGAAACTAAAGCAAAGTTGGGTTAAATGTTTTGACACAGTTTCAGAGTTAGAAGGAATCTTTGCTGCCATTTGGATTAATTGCTTAAAACGCGGAAGTAGAGGCCAGTGAGAGAAAGTGACTTACTGCTTGGTGACACAGCTGAGAACAGAAGTGAGAACAGAGAGAACAGTGTCTCCTCTCTCCTAGTTATCCCTTCAGGATCCTGATCATTCAGTCATGGAACAAATATGTACTAAGAACCTACTGTGTGCCAGGTGCTAAACTATATTTTAAGACACAGCCAAACCAGGCATAGTCCCTACCTGAAGGAGCAGATCAGGCCGTGGGCTCTCTGTCCTCCCACAGAGTCAATGAAGAGCACATAGGGGTGCAGACCTCACCAAGTCAGATTGCCTCTCTGTGCATATTAAAACCCAGAAGGCAGATCAGATTAGGGCGGAAATCCAAAAGAGCTGCACAGCAGACACCCACCAGCTATAGTTAGCACTGATTTGCTTATAAAACTTTCACCCTCATTTGCAAGAAGGCGGACTAGAGGCTGGAGTATGAGCCGTTGTCACCCAGCAACTGAGTGCAAACTTTCCACCATAGCACTTCTTTCTCTCTGCTTAGCCACCCCTATCTCCCTCATACATATGATTGGTTTTTGAGGGGAGAGATACTACTTCTTGAGGTGAAGGAAGTGGGATTTAACTAAATAGTGGTTATTCTGGTTTCTTCCAAGCCTAGAAATATCTTTGCAAAAGTCACTTAAAAAAAAAAAAGTAACTAACAAGCATTTGAGAAGTGGTCAGGCTCCCTAGAAACATTTTAAAACCTGCAAATTAAAATAATGATGAATTACTATTTCTCACTTATAAAATTGTCAAAGTATTCTTTTGCTAACGCTCATTGTGAAAAAGATTGCCGGGAGAGAAGCATTCTAATACACCGATTCTACTTGAGTAGATCAGTACACCTCTCTAGAAAGCAACTTAGAAACATGTATGATACTGTTTAATGACAAAGGGAAATTGCCACATCACATTATTCAGATGAGTGCCACTGCTTACAGGAAAATGTGTATAATAAAGCTTGGGAGAAAATAGATGGTGATGTTAGGCATGTTCGGCATGTACTGGGATTGTAATTTTCTGAATTTTCAAAGATTTCTGCAGTGACCATGCATGGACATGCCTTCCCTCATCACTGACCTTTGAGCCCAAAGTGACTGCTTCCTACCAAACCTGGTATCAAGGTCTTCTGACCACTTTCTCCTCAATCGTGTTGCTGAGTTGAGCTGAATAACTTGACTGGTAACTATGCACCTTGAAAGGCCAGTTGTCTGGGCGTTTTTTGGGGGGCAGGGTGGGGTGGGGTTCAGTTAACCTTTTTGACATCCATTTGGTATTCACCACTGACACCCACCAGCCTGGGGCTTAGGCTTCCTCTGTGGAAGAGTTGAAGTGTGCACCTGGCTATGGGAACATGTGGTTCATTTGCAAATAAGACCTTCAGACCCTCTCCTTAAAAGCTATTCCTTCCACTGGCTTCCCCTTCTCCGTAAATGGCCTTCCGTGTGTTCACCCAAACACTCAGGACTAATCTTTGACCCTTCTCTTTCCCTCAATTCCCACATTCAATCTGCCAGCAATTGTTGTCAACTCTACCTTCAAAAGATACCCAACCTCTGACCATTTCTGTCTCTAGGCAGTGGCCCAGCTGTTGATGGCTGAGCTGAGATCAGAAAACAGGTCTTCGGAGTTCCAGGTCAACACTTTCTCTGCCACACCTAAAGCCTTCTAGATTTGGATGGACTATTTAGAATGCATCTCCCAACCCCTCTCAGCCACTCCCTATGACTTGCCCCAGGAAAATCCTTTGCCTAATTCTTGGCCCCCCTTTAATACATTTTAGGTAATATCTAAATTTATTCATTGATTCATTCAAGAAATGCTTATTGAGCACAAACTGTGTGCTAGGCAGGATGCTCCATAGTGCACAAAACCAAGCCTACACTCTGTCCTCATCACGAGGGCAGAAAATAATCATACGAAACAAATGTGTGATTGCAACAGTGACAGAATCTACATGTTATAAGCTAAACATAGAAGAGGAGGATAAAAAATCCCTTCTAAGTAGGAGGGTCTGACCTCTGGAAGGTTCTTCCAGGGAACTCTGCTTGAATGGAGTTCTGAAGGATTAGTAATTAAGTAGGAGGGAGGAGAGAACACTGGAGCATGAGCAAAGGCCTATTGCAGGAGGGAGTATTGCAAATGTGTGGGACATCTGGAGAAAACCAGTGTGACAGGAGTGCAGAGAGCCAAGGGAAGAAGGCATGCGGCATAATGATGCTCAGGAGAGGAGTACTATATGATTTACACTGTCAGTTATCACTCAATATTGATTCTCCCCTTCCTCTTCCTTTTCTGCTGGGCTATGACCACTTGGGAAAAAATTTTACATTTTCCAGCCTCTCTTTCAGCTACCTGTAGCCATGTGACTAAATTCTGCACAGAAGGATGCAAGTAGAAGTACTGTATGCAATTCCTCCTTCCTGTGATCTGAGATTTGGTTGCAATGGCTGGAACTCAAGCAGCCCTCTTGGACTGTGAAGTGAAAACTGCATACTAAGGATGACAGAGAAGATAACTCAAGTGGTCTGAGTCCCCCATCACTTAAAGGAGTTGCTATGCCAATCCTCGCTGGTTGAACTGTAAACTCTTCATATGGAAAAGAAAATCTTATCTATTCAAACCTTTATTAACTCGGGTTTTCTGTCACTCATAGCCAAACCAAATCTTGATATACGTGGCCTTGTCAGACTTGTTAGAAGTTTTGCCTTTATCCCAAGAGCAATGTGAAGCTTTGAAAAGGGATTAAGCTTAAATGTGCATATGCGTGTATGTGTCATGATCAGTTTTATATTTTGAAAAATTTACTTGTCTGCTGGTGGCAGGTTGGGAGGACAGGGGTAGACAGAATAAAAACAGTAGAAACAGGAGGTTGCAGTTGCAGGTGAGAAATTATAAAATGACAGTGGTTTTTGCTAGGGTTGTGGCTCTGGAGATGCAGAAAAGTAGATTCTAGAGATAGTTGGGACGTGGAAACAACAGGACTTACTATTGTTAGGGATTGTTGTTAGGGATGTGGCGGGGTGTGGGGAAAGAAGGTCTCAGAGAAATGGGTCCCCTACCTGGCTGCTGCTTCAGTGCAAGGTTCCAGAAATCCTGGCTCCAGAAGGGGAACTTTCCCTTTCTTATTCTCTGGAATCTGGGTGGCCCCTTCCCAGCTCACACCCAGCCCTCGAAAATAGCTCAGCTCTGACACACCTCACCAGAGGCGGCTCTCAGAAACATTTTCCCAGGAACCTGGAGGAAGGAGAAAGTCTATAGCCTTCGGGGACTGGAGGAGAAGAGGAATGGAAAGAGGAACAGATCTGTCTGCAAGAGAAGCAACATCTCCCAGCACTGCAACCAGGCCATTGCCTTTGATGGTTCAGACTTGGCTGAGTTGCTGCCTGCTGTCTTCAGAACCACCGGCATACAAAAGGGAGGGCTGAGTGTCTGATGAACTCAGCCCAATAATATTCACTTCTTTTATTTTCCAGGAACGTCATGAGACCCACAGGGCAATCTTCTGGTTTTAAGACCTGGTGAGTCAAGTCTACAAATACCTCTGACTCAATCTGATCCCAAGTTCTCACCAGGCATCTCCTAGGAACGTGGCTCAGCAGGAGAGCTGGAACTGACCAGCCCTCTGCAGGGAACAGGAGGGTTGGTTTCTCTGCTTTGGGGTTTGGGGAGGGAGGGGGTGAGAAGGGTTGGCTGCAGTGGAAATGGTGGGATTCTTGACTTGACGCTGATCATGCTCACAGTAAGAGCTGACATTGATTGAGTACTCTCGAACTCCAAGTCACGTGTTATCTCTTCTCATCTTCACAGAAAACTACAAGTGGTTTCTGTCGTCAATCCCATCTTACCATTGAGGAAACTGAAGCTTGGCTATGTTAAGAACCCTGGTCACTGGCACAGAGCTGTGATATGAACTAAGGCAGCTGATGCCAAGGCTATTCCATGTGAGGGAGGGCATGTGCTTTCCAGAGTTTTTGCAGGCATGGGAGGAGGACTCAGGAGAGCTAGCATTTGAGGAGGGTCTTCTACACTCTAGGCCAGTTATATGCCACCTTGACTGCACATTAAAATCACCTGGGGAGTTTTATAAACACTATCGGTGCCCCCGACCAATTAAGTCAGCATCTCTACGAGTCATACCCAGGCATCCTAGGTTTTAAAAGCTCTCAAGGTGATTCCAATATGCAACAAGTGTTGCTCAATAAAAGCAAGTTTCAGGGTTTTTTTTTTTTTTTTTTTTTTCATTTAATGACCCTATATCCATTTGTAAATGGGGAAGCTGAAGCTCACAGAATTTAGATGGCTTGCACAAACCCCATGGCTGATAAGACCCATGTCTTGATCTGTATCTGGCTGATTCCAACACCCATGTGTGTTCAGTTCATTCCATTCCGTCTCATATTTGGGCATCCTCTATTTTGAAAGCATGCGATTTTTTAAATATAAATTTCTTTTGCAATGTTAATTTTGTTTGTTCAAGTCCAAGTGCTGTTTAGGTCAGCTGCCTGAGAGTAGCAATGCAGTCTATAGCCACTGAGTGGGGTGGGTTGGCCCAAGGGTGGCTGAAAGCACGGCCTTGGCTTCGTCCAGGCTCTGCTGCAGTCAGCGGGCCAGGACCTCCAAAGAGATGTCCAGGAGCCCTGGCTGGGATGTGCCCACTGACTCCCCCAGGCAGAATACTGGCCATCTTCTGTGGCCTCGACCCCTGAGGGGCCACCATCTGAGAATGAGAAGGCCCAGCCCTGGGGAAATCCCTAGTCTCTGCTTCCAGCAGTGCTAGTGATTTCCCAAAGAGTGACATTAGGAAAGTCATCACACATTTATTTCTGTATATATCATTCAGAGCCTAATTTTCTGGAGGCTGAGGGTTGAGCTCATCAGAAACAGCCTTCATCATCAATTGAGTTAACAAAGCCAAGTCAGGAAAAGTGAGAAGGGCAGCCATCCAGATGGATTCAAGCAGCCAAGAGGTGCTTCTGCTCAAAGACTACCTTAAAAGAAGGGAAGAGACAGAAGTGAGACCAGACACCTGTACACCCACGTTCATAGCGGTATTATTCACCAGAGTCAAAACGTGGAAACAACCCTCGTGTCCATCCATGAATGAAAGAATAAACAAAATGTGTCACCAACAAACAATGGAGTATTGTTCAGCTTTAAAAAGGAAGGACATTTTGATATATGCTGCAATATGGATAAACTTGGAGACCTCTGCCAAGTGAAATAAGCCAGTCACAAAAGTTAGCACACAAAATATTGTATGATTTCCTTTGTATGAAGTTCCTGGAGTGGTCAAATTCATAGAGACAGAAAGTAAAATGAGGGATTAGTGCTTGAAGGATACAGAGCTTCTGTTGGGGAGGATGAAGTTCTGGTGATACTTGCCCAGCAGTGTGAATGTACTTAAGGCCACAGAACTGTATACTTAAAAATGGTTAAAATAGTAAATTTCATGTTGTGTATACTTTACCACAATAAAAAGGTGGAGGAGAAGTATGACACCTTAATTCACAATTTTGTCCAAGCACTTGAAAGATCTATATATGGCATTACCATAAATGTTTATACAATGGGAATGGGAAGAGCTGATAAAACAAATTGATATTGAGAACATGATAGATCAGGTATGGGTTAAGCACCCCAGGAGGCCCCTGAGGATGAGGATTACTTACCCAGCCCTGAACCCTAACTAAATATTAATGCCTCCTCAAAGATGTCTGATTTTTTAGTCATCAGGGTGTCAAATTCTACTAAAATGGCTTTGTTGAGACTGTGTGGATGCAGGTTGGGAGAAAGTAAAGTCTAGAGCCTGACACTTTCAGAACCATTCTTACACTCATCTGCATTATAAACAAAGTGTTGCAACCTCCAAGCATTTCACAGTCAAGCTGTTGGCTCAGGTCACTCATTCCCACTGGCAACACTGGCCAGAGTTTGGGTCAAGAGCCCCATGGTCCTCACCCAGGCTTCCAGACACCTCATCCCTTTTTTGCTCGCCCTGCTCCAACTATCCCTTGAAGGCACCAGGCACATTCCCACCTCAGTGCCTTTCCACTTGCTGTTCCTGCTGCCTGAAATGCTCCTCCCTCAGACATCTGCATGCTATCTCCCTCATCTCCTTCAGCCTTCACTCAAAGTCACCTTCTCAAGTGTGCTTCTCTGGCCACCCTACTTAAAAGTGCCACCCCCCACTCTACCACATCATCCTCCTGTCCCCCTTGCTCTGACCACAGATGCTATCACTGTTCCACTCATATGGCCAGGGCATATGCCTGGGGAGGAAATTGCATGTGCAAATGCATGAGGCTTGGAAGACTGTGGCCTCAAAGGCTGTCTGAAATGGCTGGAGTGGAGCGTGCATGGGGCTGGGGGACTTCATGGAATGGCTTAAAGGGTAACAAGGACAGAAGGTTGAGGGAGTTTGTCTACGAAGCTAAGGAATTTAAACTTTAGCAGGCAATGGGGAGCCACCAAAGGGTTTTAAGTAGGAAAGTAATAGATTTGATTTGCCTTTTTAAAAGATTACTTTGGCAGCCAGTGGAGTGGAGGCTGAAATGGATGGGGTGAGGCTGGAGGCAAGAAGACCAAATGTAAAAGTAATATCTTGAACATTGATGAGCTCAAATGATGTTACAGCAGAAGGGAACGTAAGAATGACATCCAGCCAACCAGTATTAGAAGACATTTTTTTCTAGGAATAGATTGAATTTCAATAAAAAGAAACTTTCCTGCCACCCTTTATGACAATCCTGTGAACGTTGGCTCCTGCCCTCATTCAAGTTGGCCACCCTTGGTCTTTCATGCATCACCATTCAGTAAAAGCAAGCATGGGTTTTATGGGATTGTTTGGAGAGCCCTGAGCCAAAGTTTTCAACTCACTTAGGCAAGGCTGCTCTGCCAATTCCTAAATTGGCTGTTTTTTACATATAGGGTGTGAAAGATATCTCTATGCATCTCTAGGAACACACCCATTTGGAAGGAGACATATGTGACTATATATAATATCTTTATGTGCTTTTTGAAGGGATGTTTATACAACCTGCATATTCTTTGGCATGAATATTTTTGTAGAATGGTGAAAGAGAGAGACAGCATGAGAAAGCTATTCCTATGCCATAACTGACTTGGGCTCACAAAACGAAATGCAAAATAGATTATGTTCCTTAGCAATGCCTCCAGGGTTGAACAGCTCCCAAGTCAACCCACTTAATCCTTCCTCCTGGAGGGTCACTCACCTTTGAACCTTATTTTGTAAAACTACCATTAAAAAAATAATAACAATGATATAGCCCAGTCCAGGCCCTACTGAAACTCAGGTTCCCTGCCCCCAGAGGAAGAGCTCACCAAAAGAGTCATCTTGCTTGTAAAACTCGGGCTGCTTGAAGAACTTGATGGAAACAGCGGGGTAGTAAAAGACAGCATTTTGGCTTTAACAAGGCCAGGAAGCTCACAGTTGGACCAGCTGTATAGTCTGAACAAACCCAAGAATATTAGAAGCCGGGGTCACCTGGAGCCAGGACACCACCAGGAATGTGGGGAGCAGAGACAGTCTGGTGAGGAGCAGCAGGAACGACCGCAGCCCCCTGCTGCCAGCTCCCATGTGAGTCAACAGGAGGGCAGGGGGATGGCCAGGACAGGCAGGTAGGAGGAGTGATCCTGCAGGGTGAACAGGCAAGCTGCGCCCAGCCACATGGGGTTCACTTGGGCCCTGTTCACACCATCAAGCTCCAGGACCTCTGGGAGGAGCCAAGGGTGACAGATGTGCCAGCCGGGACAGGCACCTCAGAGAAAAAACCTCCTTGGTTTGTTCCATGGTGTCCCTTTGCCAAGTCCCCAACCCACACTAAGCAACCAAGCAGGGGGATGCCCCATCTGGAGAGGAGGGAGGTGATGGCTCCGTTCCCCAAAGCAATAGACAGCAAGGTTTCTCACAAGGATGTTCAGGAAGTCTGTGGCAGGGCAGTGGCAGGGCAGCGGAACCGGCTGAGTCCTCTAGCACCTTCCATTTGCTTGGGGAATAAAGTAACACTGCCTAACCCTGAACACACTTGGTAAACATCTGGTAAGAGGATAATCCTGTTTCTCTCGGCGTTCCATGGTGCCCTGGGAGCAGACGCTGGCTCTTAACAACTGATGCCTCTGGTGTCTGTTGCCACCTCTTACCACCACCCCCTTGCACTTAGAAGCAAATAATCCCAAGAGATGGCAGCGCCATATTCAGTTCCCTAATTGTCCCATCCAGGCACTTTTAATGCCCAG
Source organism: Theropithecus gelada (assembly GCF_003255815.1). Taxonomy (NCBI): domain Eukaryota; kingdom Metazoa; phylum Chordata; class Mammalia; order Primates; family Cercopithecidae; genus Theropithecus; species Theropithecus gelada. The sequence goes on along the minus strand of NC_037671.1, from coordinate 47,997,572 downwards.
TCCTTTCTCCTAAGAATTCCTCTGAGACCAGAGCTCCCAGCCTTGCCACTGTGTCTCTCCCTCAGGACATCTTTTCTAATTTGGGTCTGAGCTTTTCCATTCCTTCATTTCATGCCATTCCTCCTAATGATAACCCTTTGTGCCAGGCTCAATTATATACAAAGCTTAAATGAGCAACCCCAACTCTAAATTTGGCCCTGTCCATTGAAGGGGGTGGGGGTGCCTTGGTCATTTGGCTTTGCTCAAAAGAAAGATGCTGCTCCCCATGGGGAAAAAACACCAAGGAGAGGGGGAAAAACTTTTGCAGAAATAAACATCTAGAATGAAGAAACAGACCAGCGCTGGCTGCCCCTGGTCACTGGGGCTTGAAGCTGCTTCCGCATCTTCAGCCAGGCCTAGTCGGACTCTTTGTCCCACCACAGGCATGCAGAAGCTACAGACATGCTTTGATTTTTCCTTTTAAAAACGTCCTCCGATCTGACCCTACCTATGCTCTCCCTGCAGGGTTAGCAGAGGGTGAGATGAGAGCATTTGCCAGGAATTTCCTGACTTCTGTGAGTTTTTCTCAAGATCTGGTCATGAGTCAACATGATATACTGGGACACATGGTGGAGCTCGCAGTGGACTCCCCTCCCTTCTGGAACATCAGGAAAACCATGTCCCTGCTGAGTAACCCTGGGCAAAAATCCCAAGGCCCCCTCCCACTCCCTGACTCTCCCTCTGTACTGTCCCCAGGTTAGAGGAGATAAGAGAAATACATTTACAACAAACTTGTTCAGAATATTAATATTCTCCAGAACCACACAAAGATCCCTGTTTATACAGCTCACCTCCTTTCAAAATTAAGCTCTCTTGTATGATTCTGTTGCTCTTTATGTTTTTGGCATTTAGAAAATGGGAGGAGGGGGTGATGAGGAGAGGAATGGAGAAGAAAGGAGAAGCAGTGCCCAGATTCACGATGACAAGATCTGAGACCCTAACACAGCCCCTGAGAGGTCCAGGTGAACTGGGCTGCCAGATAGGTAGAACTAGCTATGCAGTTTTATTAATGTTGACAACCCATCTGAAATACTCAAACAAAGTAGATTCACTACAATTTCTTGTGTGAGTTCTGACTACCAGAACTGGCTATCCTGGCCACTGGAGTCCAGCCATGACCAGTTTCTGCTAGTGATAGTTTCGAATTACCCCTAAGAGTTTAGGGGAGAAGCTCAATGGAAATCAATGACATCCTTCCATAGATCTTTGAATTAAAACAAATGGAGTGCTATCATGAGACTGTTAAATATCTGTGAAGCCTGGCCTCAACCCAAGTTAATGGGAGCAGATTCTGGGAAGCACTTTGCAAAATGTTGGACACAATCAAATAGCAAGGAATTGTTGGTATCACCATAGTTGGGGTTCACTAGCTTCAGCTCTTTGGGCCAAAGAAAATGAAAGTCTTTTATGAATATAGCATAGACTCACACCTGTAATCCCAGCACTTTGGGAGGCCAAGGCGGGCTGATTACATGAGGTCAGGAATTTGAGACCAGCCTGACCAATATGGTGAAACCCTGACTCTACTAAAAATACCAAAAATTAGCCAGGCGTGGTGGCGGGCAGACGTAATCCCAGCTACTTGGGAGGTTGAGGCAGGAGAATCGCTTGAACCCGGGAGGCAGAGGTTGCAGTGAGTTGAGATCATGCCATTGCACTGCAACCTGTGCAACAGAGTGACAGTCTGTCGAAAGAAAGAAAGAAAGAAAGAAAGAAAGAAAGAAAGAAAGAAAGAAAGAAAGAAAGAAAGAAAGGAAGGAAGGAAGGAAGGAAGGAAGGAAGGAAGGAAGGAAGGAAGGAAGGAAGGAAGGAAGGAAGGAAGGAAGGGAGACAGAGAGAGAGAGAGGGGAGGGAGGGAGGGAAGGAGGGAGGGAGGGAGGAAGTCAGGAAGGAAGGAAGGAGAAAGAAGAAAGAAGAAAGAAAGAAAAAGAAAAAAAGAAAGAAAGAGAAAGAAAGAAAGAGAAGATTTTCTAATATCCGTGAGAGTTTAGAGGTGAATATCTTTATTCCTGTCTTTCAAATGCAGAAACTGAGGGGAAAAGACATCAAGTGAGTTGCAGGCACTGAGGAAAATAGGACACGGCACTTCCGACCCCTTAGGTCCTTTATCACCTTCTAGCCCAGGACCCTCAGGAAGGGTCAAGGCATCCTTTGTTGTGGAAAGCACAACTTGGGAAGGAAAAGCTCAACTTGAAGGAAAAGCTTGCTGAGGAGAAAGGGGTTCCTCCTCTCAGCCTTTCCTGTGTGCTGATGTCAACTGTCCAAGTAACAGATGGAGGTGGTGGGGCAGGTGGGCTATTCTGCTGTCCCCGGCTGTGCTGGCGTCAAACTATCCACTCTCCCCACTGTAGCTGCCAGCCTGGCATGTTGTGCCACCTGCCAGACCTGGTTCCTGAGGCCACAACAGAGTCTCATACTTTCTACCATTCTGAAGGAAAAGTGGGATCAGTATTTTCCAGGGCTCTTTCAACCAAGGTGAGGAAGGCAACTGTCCTCTTCTCCACAGGCCTTTCTCCCCTTTCCCCACTTCCCCTGTCCTCTCGCACGCACGCACACAGGCCCATGGTCTCACCACCCCCAAAAAACACAGCTCCTCAGTTTCCTTCTCATTATGGGAAAAAAAACATTCTGAATGGCTGCTTTTTCACATACATATAACAGCAAAAGGGGAATAAAATGAGGCAAAGAGGAATAAAATTTTAGTGAACTATAATTTTTACATTTTTATTTAAAAATGTTTATTACACATTATATTTTATTATATATTTTTATTATTTATTTGTGCATTTGCTTCTTTATTTGTTGTAAGCCAGCAGAGCCTTTCGTTTTCCCAGCCGACCATTTTCTACCATCTGCTGTCTGCCTATCGAGGTGCAGGCCGCTGGGAGAGGCTTCCCCGAAGCAGAAGCTCCCTGGATGCACGCAGTTGGCGCCCAGGCTTTCTGAGAGACCCAGACCCAGGCCACTTTCATTGGTGGGCTCTGGAAACATTTTCTTTCAAAAGCTCTGGGCTGTAGCTCACTTATACATAAAATGAGCAAAACAACACTCTTTCCCACTGCTATGCCATGAGGTTTAATTGTTGCAAATTTGTGAAGTGTTTTAAGATCCTTGGATTAAAGAAGTTATATGAGAAAAATATATTATTATAGAGTGGAATTCTGCTTAGTTGTCATATGTTTCCTGTAACTCTTCCCCTGTGTCTTATATAACTTGGAACAAGTACTATGAGCTATGAGGCCTTCAGAAAGCCTTTAAGTAATTTCTTGGCCTGCTTTCTTTACCTTTAAAAAAAAATCCTTCTTCTACTTCTCCTTTTTTTTTTCTTTCTAATGCAGCCAGAACTTGCTCTCCCCTAATCCGTATGATGAGAAAGGAAGTTGCTTGGTTGGGGTGGCCCCTTGTCCACCTGGGTACTTCCTCGTCTCTCCTCCCTTCCTCTCCCTTGCCTTTGCTCCCCACCTACACCTTTTCTTTTTACCCTCATATACACGTTCATAAATTGAAATAAATTTGACTTTGAGCCCCGGCTCTAAAATTTGCTGTACCTCTTGGACGAACTGCCAAAACGCGTTACTGAGTGAGGCTCCCTGAAGCCGAGCCTGATGTGGGTCGAGGCCTGGTGATGGTGACAGAACAGAGCCTGGCTGACCAAGGAGCACAGGAGACCCTGAGTGGCTCTTCCCCGCTAGGACCTCCCAACATCAGCGTCACACCCGAAATGCGGGAAAACAGCCAGGCAGCTGCTACTGTGGCCATGCAGCAGCAGCCAAGAATGCCCCTTGTCCTGGCTGCAGCTGTGTCCCTAAACAGGTGCTGCCTGGAGGCCAGGCATGCCTGCATGTGTCACATCCTTCCCTGGGCACACAGAAACGCATCCCAGATCAGGGATGCACACTGGCCCTCACACGTGGCACTCTCGGGCCCCAGGCCTGTCCTGAGGCCGTGGAGATTGTGAGCATAAGATAGGCCCCAGGTGATGAATTCTTTGTAACCCAGTATCTCAGCCTCAAGATGCATTTAAACATTTTTTTCCCTTCTTGCTTTCAGCCTTGAGGCAGACTTTGAAACTCTTAGCATCTTCCTTTCCCAGCAGGCACTTCCATGAACCACGCACGCTTGTCTAATTATGAGCTTGCTTAGAAATTCCAGGGACCAACTTTGAAACAAACTAGGCAGAAAGACCCAGCTGCAGGATCCTCCCACTCAAGAAGAGTTAGGAACAGTGAGGCCCCCACTGCCGGGCTGAAGTCAGTATGATGCAAATCAGACCTCCCCACAAGTCATTACTGAGATGGCCACAGAGCAGACACATGGACCTGCTTTCCACTACTCCTGCCTATTTCCCACACCTTTTTCTTCCTAAAACCCTTCCCTCAGCCTAAAAAGTTGGAATGATCTTCCAAAGGCATGAGTCTGGCCATACCCTAACCACCAGTATTTTAATAAAGTTGCTTTCCTTTCTCCACACCTCTCTTCTTCTGTTTTCTACCTCTGAGCAGTGAGCTGTCAGACTTCAGCCAGTTACAAAATGGGGCCCAGAGTCGCATTCCCTCTGCCCTCTGCCCTCAGCTGATGGACCTGGACAGATTAGAGCAACCCCCTTCCACTGACCCTGCACCTCCCTGGCATCACTGCAAGGGAGGGAGTGTCCCCAGAGGAGGAAGGAGCAGTGACTCTTGGCTGTCTGGCCCCTCACAGGGACCAAACAGCTGCTGCCACCCCCAAACCACCCTCATCCGATAATTGTCAGTCAGGGCCCTACTTCTCTGCTCCCCACAGACCAGAGGAACCCAGTGAGGGAGGGGTAAAGTGGGCCTGAGCCTGGGACAGGACAGAACCAGGCAGCCTTCCTCTTGCACCTGGGCTCTTTTTTTTTTTTTTTAATTTGTAATCTTTCATTTTTGTATGCACATAGTAGGTATATATATATATTTATGGGTTACATAAAATACTTTGGTAGAGGAATGTGATGCATAATAACCATATATGGAAAAGGAGGTATCCCTCCCCTCAAGCATCAAATACTAGGTCTTGTTCATTTTTTCTATTTTTCCTTTTGGTACCCATTAACCATCCTCACTTTCCCCACCCCCCGCCTCCCCCTAAAAATTATGGAAGGCTTCACAAATTTGCATATCATCCTTGCACAGGGGCCATGCTAATCTTTTCTGTATCCTTCCAATTTTAGTATATGTGCTGCAGAAGCAAGCACCCTGGGCCCTTTTTGTCTCTCATTCCTTCCTTACTCTACCTCACCTGCTTCTCCCCAGTCCCAGCATTCACTCTTTTTCCCTCTTCTCCTACTGGTCTCCACTCCCACCCTCAGCCTGCCCTAGTTCCTTACCCCCAGCAACCTACTATCTTCTTTTTAAAATTTAATTCTATTTTTAATTGCTACATAATAATTATATATATTCATGGGATACATGATGATGTTTTGATAAGTATAATGTATATTGACCAGATCAGGGTAATTAGCATATCCACCTTCCCAAACATTTACCATTTCTCTGTGTTGGGAATATTCAATATCCTCCTCCTAGCTATTTGAAACTATATGATCGTTAACTACTGGTACAGAACACTAGAACGTATTTCTCTTATCTAGTTGTAATTTTGGATCCTTTAACAAATCTCTCCCCATACCTTCCTCTCAAGGCTGGTTGGTTATCTGGGGGTTTGAGGAGCTGTGTGTTGCCTCTTCAACAAAAGGAGAGTAGGGACTGTGTCTCGTACAGTGATACAGTCCCCTCCCTAAGTGTTTTACTCACCCCTGCGGAAACAAAAACCAAACCAGAGAAGTATTTCACTTTTAAAAGGGGGTTTCCTAGGGGCTGTTTCCTAGGGTCTATGTAAATTCGGTCCCATGATAGACTAATGCTAGAACATGCTGAGCTGAACACAATTAAATGGTTTCCTTCCCCTAGGAATTCTGAGGACCTTAACATGATAAAGAGCATGATAAACATCCGAGAGAGAGGCAGAATGTAGAGTTTTCCAAATTTATTTGAAACTCCCCTTTCCTAAGGAATATTTTGAGAGGCAAGGCAAACATCCCCTTGACCAATGCTGCAGGAGATGCCAGCTCCTCCAGGGCTGGCTCCACTCTGGAATTATGGACAGTGCCCAGCAGAGGATCCTGGATAGACCACCCCTTCACAGAGACCAGCACCTCTGCCCTCCTTCAAGCCAGAAAAGCAGAATTGGCCTCATCTTCCAGAATCTTCCACTGCCACTTTGACAAGTGGAGGACTTGCTTTACTCTGAGACTTTACTCTGGGGTGTTTCAGCCATGGACTAACGAAGGGATATCCAAAGCTACTCCTCTCACAATAAGGTCCCCCTCATAAAGCCACACCCCTCAGTTGTTCACCCCCAGCAGCACCTGCATTAGCACAACAGAAGTATTTCAAAGCCTAAAAACGACAGACTCAGCACCTTGGCTTGTGGCTACTTAATTACAGCCCTTCCCCTCCTGCTGCCTGCTTTCTTGGACCTGCTCTCACTTCTTTCAAGCCCCTCAGTAATTGACTCTCACTTCTGGCTCCCTGGGGGTTCAGCTTGGTGGTCCTTGTGACAGGGCCCTTATCAAGAAGTCTCCGAACTGCCGTATGGCATGGACCAATTTTGTTTCCTTCAAATCAGGGGAAGGAAAGGGGAGTCTTCTCACTTCCTGAGAGTGGTGGCTGAGAGCATGAGGAGAGGAGAAGGGAGACTGTCCGGGTCAAGCCAAGGACAGGGTGGGGTATTCCCACAGGGCACCATCAGCATGGAAGCTTCCAGAAACAGAGCACACACTGTGCAAAGGATGTTTAAGCCTACAGCCATTCGCAGCAGCTCTGCTGCGGCCAGAGTGTATACTCCCATCATTTCCTCCCATTTCCCATTGACATTGTCCCTACAAAGAGGAGTAAGAATTATGTGAGATTCGGGCAGGTGATATCCCCTAGGCAACCATCAGGGCTGCTAAGAATCGCAACCAGCACTGCAGGCCCACCCACGTTTCTTCCTCTGCAAAGGCGTGAGTACCTGGGGTGGGGGGAGCAACTGGGAAAGCACGGCTTGGGGGCCACCAACACTCTGAAGGTGCCAGTCATGCTGCAACTGGGAGCCTCAGTGTGTTCATCTATAGCATGAGCACAAGGGCTCCCCATCCCACCCACAGCGTGTCTGCCAGGGGCCTCAGGGCGCTCTAGGGGCAGGAATGTGAGCGAGCTGAGTACTAGTCCCTCCACCATTTCCTAAAACTTCCCATTCCTGCCACTCAGCATCTCTTCCCTATGAAGATCAAACCCACACTCTCCCTGTCTGCCAACATATGCAGGGACAGGAGACCCAAAGGTCCCACCTCATTCGATTCCAGCTGCAGATGTCGTGGTGAGAGTCCCGTGAGCTGCCTCACCTTGGACGATGAACAGTGTGAATCACAGCAAAGACAACCTAAGCCCCTCTCCTGCCACAAACCCTGTCCTGACTACGCCTGAGAGTCTCCTCATCACTCACCTCTGCAAAGAGTTTCTCGAGAAGCTCTGGAAGACTGTGGCAGAGCAAGTGTTACTTTTAACCCGTCAAGATTCTAGCCCAGGTGACCATACCTTTATCTTCCTTACAGGGTCTTCTAGAGTAAAACAGCAGAACAAGGGTTGGGGGACTGGGGAGCGGGGGGAAGGCGAGGAAGGAGGAGGGAACAGAATGGGGACACTCCTGCCTCTTCACCCCTTTCTGAGTCAATGGCCATGGCCAGTGCTGTTGCTCACAGGCACTCTGAAGCTGGTTCCCAGCATAATCAAATTGAAGCCAAAGGTCAGGAGATGCCTTTGCCAGGAAGGAGAGGCCTCCAGAGGACCCAGTACTGCCAAAACGCTCAGAATACACACTTCTGGTTACTATGCTGCTGCCCTTTGTCTTCCTGGCTGTCGCTCACGTCTTCACCAGCCTAATCTCGAGCTTCAGGAATCCTAGACAGAGTCCCAGCCCTTCACATGCCGCTCTGTCTGGAGGGACCTGACTGATCTCTACTCCCCAGTCTGATGCTGCCTGCTTCCTTTCCCTGAAGTCCCAGGAAAACTGTCATAGCTCAGTGCTTGAGGCAGCACAAGGAAGAAGACTCTGGGAGAACCCCAGTCTGTGATGTGGGAGAGAAAGGACACAATATCCAAGGACAACAGAGAAGGGCAGATACAGAGAAGGGGAGGGAAAGGAGGACAAGGGAAGAGAGGGAGGAGAGGAGGGGAGAGGAAAGGAGAGGAGAGGAGGGCAGAGGAGGGGAGAGGAGAGGAGAGGAAGGGAGGGGACAGGAGGGGAGGGGAGAGGAAGGGAGGGGAGAGGAGAGGAAGGGAGAGGAGAGGAAGGGAGAGGAGAGGAAGGGAGGGGGGAGGGGAAAGAAGGGAAAAGGAGAGGAGGGGAGAGGGGGAGAGGAAGGGAGAGGAGAGGAGGGGAGGGAAGGGGAGGGAAAGGAAAGGGAGGGGAGGAAGGAGGGGAGAGAGGAGGGGAGGGGTGAGAGAAGGGAAGAGAGGAGTGGAAGGCAGAGGAGGAAAGAGAGGAGGGGAGGGGAGGGAGAAGGGGAGGGAAGGGAAGACAGGAGAGGAGAAGGGAGGGGAGGGGAGGAGAAGGAAGAGAAAAGGGGAGGGGAGGAGAGGGAAAAGAGGAGGGGAGAGAGAAGGGAAGGGAAGGGAAGGGAAGAGAGGAGAGGAGAATGGAGGGGAGGGGAGG